>NW_022280162.1:100728-104418 GCF_004355925.1 Anarrhichthys ocellatus | reverse complement strand
ATCGTTACTCTTCACAGAAGCAGAGAAGTATCGTTACTCTTCACAGAAGCACAGAAGCATCGTTACTCTTCACAGAAGCAGAGAAGACTTCATCCACGGAAACATGAAGCACAGGTAATCTGATTACTGCATGTATCAAGATATCAACTACACGTTAAATTCCTGTTTCAAACTTTTCTCTTGTACAAACTTGAAGTACTTTTCCACTTTTATGCAACTTTATACTTTTTACTTCACTACATCCGACAGGTTTAGCTGCTCAGTGTGTGTGATTAAATAGTCGCACAGGACACTTTTTTAGAAAGTTTAACACACTATATACTATTACTTTATTTTTTTACATTTTAAATACATATTCAATAACATGCTACACAATGTAGTTATAAGATTATTATAACATGTCAAAGAGTCAGTTTAGTGTCAAAAAGGGAGAAAAAGCCAAACTAATGTCATGAAATCACAGAATAGTACACTATGTATCAAAAAGCTTTAGAATGTATAGAATAGCATAATAAAATAAATAAGTCATAGTAGTTTCTTTTAAAAGTCAAAAAATGATATTAGGGTTGTTAAAGAGGAGAAACTCATTAAAGTCTTAATATAGTATTTATTTAAACTTCATAAAAAGGCAAAATAAAAAGTCATAATTATATCAAATATACATTTAATCTTTGTATAATTCGTCAAAAAAAAGTCAGTAAATTGTAACTTCAAACGTTGCAACGAGGCATCGTGTCGTATGTTGAAAAAAACTTCACACCAAAGTGTCATCCGACTTCATTTATTAAAACATTCCAATATGAAAGAAAATCACACATTTCTGAATTGCTCTATTTACACAAAGGTACATTGTTGAACATGTACACAGTTCACATGCTGGTTGGTTCACTGCAGAGGTCTCAGGGTTACAGTCACAGTTCATATTTATTTTAAAAGGCACTAACAAGTGTACAACAGTTAATGATGAACAGCAACGCAACAACACGTGTCACTGAGCAAAATCATAAATAGCTTTTGCATTTGGGCAAATCAAAGTGATGTCGTTCATCACTCGTTTGTTTTTACATATAAACATCTCGTCCTACACACGAAGGCTCATCAATAAATACAAGCACTTAAAACTGAGAGGAAAGCAAACATTCTGCACAATCGAGTGCAGTTTTCTGTTGCATGTCAAGTTTCCCAGGAATGTAACAAGAACGTGCAACCAGGTTGCAACAATAATAAAGATTAAAAGAAAATTAAAATTAAAAAAAGGATTATTGAGGCACACAAACGGGCCGGGGTGCGTTCAAACACCTGCAGGTTTCTGGATGTTCAACAAATAAAGTGTCTGTTTGTTCGTGCGGCTCGTGAGTCAGAGCGGACCTGCTTCAGATGGAAACGTCTTCGCGGAGTTTACTCACTTTAGTCTGGTGGAGATAATAATTAACTCTACGTCACAGTTCAGAGAGTCTGACTGAAGCACCATCGAGTATTACACGTAGAGCTGCTGCTGCTGAGACCAACATTACACTACTCGTCTGGAAAATGTTTAAAACAAAAGTTTCTAAAACCAAATGAATATAAATCAAATAAAAAGAGGAATCAGTTCCTGATTTAGTGTTGCTGAAAAACAAACAAAAATGTGCTACAGGCAGCGAGCTCAGTGATTGGTTGGTTTCTCTGTGCTGCTGGGCGGAGTCAGGATCGTTCCCACGGCGACGGGCGACAGCTGACAGTCGAGGTTGTCGAGCTGACGGTCCCGAGACGTCCTCTGCAGGAAACGAGTCAACGTCAGTCACGTTACAACTTAAACGTCTCATTGTTCACCGAGTATACACATATATATGTATGTGTGTACGTACATACACACATACATATGTGTGTACGTACATACACACATACATATGTGTGTATGTACATACACACATACATATGTGTGTACGTACATACACACATACGTATGTGTGTACGTACATACACACATATATATGTATGTGTGTACGTACATACACACATACATATGTGTGTACGTACATACACACATACATATGTGTGTACGTACATACACACATACATATGTGTGTATGTACGTACATACACACATACAGTAAACTGGTATTTATCCTTTAAGTTTCAAAATAAATATGATATGTTAGTCAACAGTCGGCGGCGACAAAAGCTGCATCAAATACCAGAGAAGAAGATTCTGAGCGCGCTCAGTGAGCTCGTTTTCTTTGTTAGCCGATAGCAGCTAAACGTAAAGAAATAGATATTTATTTATACATATTTGGTGAGAACTAAACGAGTTTCTGCTTTACTTCACTTTACTAAATAAAGAGATAAAAACTAAAGAAAATGTTTATTTAGTTTATTGGAGTCAAAATGTTCAGACATCTGAAAAAGGAGTTTCCAAAAATATCAGCTGATATAAAGTGATGTGTATACGTGCAGAGAACTTTTAACAGACATTATTAAATGTGTGGAAACCTATTAACACCACATGAGAGAATTGAACACATTTATAAAGTATTAGAGGCTGTAACAAGTCATTTTATTACAATCAAGTTATAACACTTTGATTATTCATATTCAACCGTTTATTAATAACATTTTATTGTTGCTTTGGAGATTTATAACCTCATTTAAAAACAATAAATAAAGTGTTTAATATAATCAACATGTAAACTAAAAGTTATTAGTTTCTATTTCTCCTCTTCATAAGGTTGAACATAAAGAAACCAAAATACATTTATTATAAAGTTTAGCATTTTAGTGTTTTTTCTGTTTGAAAGTCGTCTCTATAGTTCGTCCTTAATAATGTAGTTTTATAATTAATACTGTAGTTTTACAAGAAAGATATCTGTTCAACGCACATATTGGTGTGTAAATATTTAAGACTTATGTCCTCTTGTTTCTTTTATTTATCAAATAATAATAATAATAATAATAATAATCATAATGTTTGGAGCACTTTAGATAAAAAGGTTGAAAAGAGCATCGAGAATCAGAAAAGTCAGATTATTAAATGCTGATTTTATTTATTGATCTTTGGCTGTAACAGCAGTGCGTGTGAGAGAGAGAGTGTGCGTCTCACCAGCAGGTCCAGATAGGCCACGTGTGTCTGGATGTTGTGCCGGGCGTCGGCCTTCACTCTGGGGAAGCTCTTGAGCTGCGGTGCGTCTTGAGATCGCAGGACGTCCATGAAGGGACTCATCCACCGAACACAAGGAGACACGCCGTCCCACGTCAGGCCTGAGGACACAGGGGGGGAGGTCAGCTACTTATATTTACTGCATTATGACGCCAGACCTATGAACCCATAAACCTGCTGACGGGATGGAAAAGCATGTTTTCATTAAACGATCAAAACTTCACCGTTTATCAGTCAGACGCTGTAACAACTCTCATAATCTTCTGATTTTCATCTTTCCGACGGTCCTTAAACACATCATCTGTGACCAACGCTTTAGTCAGAAAAAGCTGCAGAAACTGTTTATATTTAATCAAAACATTTTATTCTTCATGTTGTCATTATAAATGTCTCTAATAAAGAGTTCACGTTAACCACAATGTGTAAAAACATTAAAGTGTGAAACTATGAAGTCATGATTGATTCATCTGAGACCAACAGTCATGTGACTACAAGGAGGAGAAACTGTGACTGAACTACAGGAAGTGAACACAGAGAGGAGAGAGAAGAGGAGG
>NW_022280162.1:88974-100718 GCF_004355925.1 Anarrhichthys ocellatus | reverse complement strand
AGAAGAGGCACTCTGACTGAACTACAGGAAGTGAACACAGAGGAGAGGAGAGGAGAGGGGAGAGAGGCTGAAACATGTCAATAGTTTAATATTTACAACACATAGAGACTCTATTTTCTCCCCATCATTGGTAACACTTGTTGGATTTATATTCTATTGTTTTCTGTTTGTTGTAATATAAACGGTTAGCCCTCAACAAGAAGCCGCAGCGTGATCATCAGAGATAATGTGCAGGTGAGGAAATCAAACTCACCTGAGACTTTATGAACAACGTCAAACGAGGAGAAGTGGCAGAAGGCGGCTGCAGCCAGAACACTGTAGCTGAAGTCCAACGCGTTGATGTCCAGCATGCACAGGTCCAGCAGCTGCAACACAGACGGCAGCAGTCAGTCGGATTGTCTCAACGCGAGGATGGTGGTGTGTGTGTGTGTGTGTGTGTGAAGCTACCTGTGTGATCTGGATGTACGTTTCCTGGGAGAACTGCGGCACCAGGAAGTTCTCTTCGTCCGTCTGAGCTTCGACCTGAACGTACAGCTTCAGCCAGGAGATCGGCGTCTCGGGACAGAGACTCCAGTTCAAGGCCTGCAGGACGAGGACACCACGGGTCAACACAGAGGGAGGGGCGGTGTACCAGCCCGGCTCTAAAGGAGTACAACAGTACCTCTTCCAATAGAACACCATAAGGGTACTTATGAGAGTATCTTACTATTATATATAAATAACACATCTTTCTAGAAGAAGCCGTTTACTTTTTACACACTTTTCATCTGTTTCATAAGATGATTCACAACACTAAACTGCTTTCTGGCACGTCTCCCTCAGTAGAACTGGAGCTGCAGTAAACGTCCCGTACAGAACTTAAACATGACGGCGGCGTTCATTAAGCGCACCTTCAGGATGTGAAGCTCTGTGCGCTGGATGTCCCAGATATCACAGGCTCCATCTGTGACGTAGGCGAAGTCGGTGATTTTAGGAGGGTAGATCTCCTGAAGAGAAGAAGAAGAAGAAGAAAAAGTGTTTAACAGAAGAAGAAGAACTTGTGGTGCGATTCGAATGTAAGATTTCATTTATTTTACTGTCGACATCAAGTAATGAATTCTGTTCTGTATTTATTTGTGCATCAACATGCATGAAGCACAAATAAAAACATTCAGAACCGTTGGCGTATGCGTTTAGACGCTGATGATGAGGAGGAGGGACTCACCTCTATCTTGGCGGCGATAAAGAGCGCCGAGATCCCGATGAGCTGCAGGTAGTCCTTGTTGACGTTCTCCTGAGTCAGCATGAAGCGGTCGAAGAAGTCTTGAGCGAGGTAGGCCGTCTGCCGGTGGAGCGAGTACACCTCGCACACCTGCAGCCAGGACACACAGACGCCGTTAACAGCTGCAGCGATACTTCAATAAGCGTTTATGATCATCTGATCATCAATAAGAAGAACGTAGAAGAGGAAGTCAGCACTCGCCTCCAGCAGCCAGTCCAGCAGGATGGCCCTCATCTTGGGCTGCAGCTTGGGGTGTCTCTGCAGGTAGCTCTTGTCGTGGACATACTTCAGCTCCTTGTTCAGCATCTTGATCCACACGTCGTCTGAGCTCGCCCAGCTGAGGAGGAAGAGGCGGGGTTTAACTCAATGACAGGTCGGCCATCATTGTTTTAGCTTCTTCAACACGCAGACGAGGAAAGAGTTGAGGCTGCAGCTCATTTAAACAGATGTTCCTTCTATGTGAAATAAATATCACCGATACTATAGAAACACCTTTAGTATTAGATTCAGTACGTCTCAAAATAAACTGCATCCAGTTGCACTTTGCAGACCTTTTCTGACCCACAATCCTTTGCAGATATACAAGCAAGAGGTTCAAAGTTTGAGGAAGTAGCGTCTCTTAACTGAACGCAACACTACGTACTTTATAAAGGCAATATGATGCGACATCTACTAAGAGTTAACATAAATCAAATGAGGTTTGGAACGCAGCTTCAGTAAATCGATGTTAAACATGTTTGTGTAACTTTAAAAGATCAATTCACAAAGTGTGAACGAGGACGTTAGAGTCTGAAAGCAGAGTCGGGCGGAGAAACAGATCAGTGTTGAGTGACACACACACACACACACACACACACACACACACACACACACCTGAGGCGGGGGATGGGGGAGGACTGGATGAAGAGGTTCTTGAAGGTGTACTGCTTGAAGCTGGACGGATCTGCAGGTTCCAGCTCTTTGTGAGGAGTTTCTATGAGGACGCACGGACTCGCTCCGTCCTCCAACCAACACGTCTAGAAAACACACAAACATTCAGCCGGTGAGTCTCAGGACGACCTCGTCTCCTTCTACAACAAACCCACCAGCTCTGATTCACTCTGGATGCATCTAGAGTGAGATCATTAGACTGTCAAACACAAAGCACCAATAACGCTCCCACAGAACTCTACTCACCATCATCAAACTGACCAGTGACTGTAAATGTCTATTTTTCTCTTATTGTTGCAACTTTATGTTATTAAATGACTTATTGCTAGTTAATACCAAGCCGACCGGTGACGCCTTGTGGTGAAAACGAGGTACTGCACCATGACCTCATCAAGATTAATCTGATATCATAAACTAATATAATCACTAGTTTGAGCTGTTGCAGTAAACACACAGATAGTGTGTAGAAGACCAAAGAGGGGAAAAACTTAAATAAATGAATTAAAATGTAAAGAAACCAGATATTTTATACATGAAACAAAATGGACGCTCAACAAAGAAGAGAGGAAACAAACTAGGAACTCATGAAACTAGTTTTAAACAACAGGGCAGAATGCAGAGAGAGGGAGGGGCACAACACACTGATAACACTGCTCTTATCTCTCACACACACACACACACACACCTGTATTTCATAGCTCTGTTTCTTGGCAGCAGGTTGTAGTTTCTTCTTTGAAGGCTGGAGGATAAATTAATGAACAGGTGAGTTGTTGTCGCTGCTAAACTCTTAATTTACAGGATTATTAAAATGAAAACACAGAATCAGAAGCAGCTGTTTATGAACACAAACCTCTGCTTTCCTCCTCTTCAGCGGCGCTCGGACCGTCGGCTCGAGTGTGTTCGAGTCTCTGGTTTGCAAAGTGATGCGACCGCTGAAATAAAGAATAAAGATTAAATAAAAAGACGTCGGCTTCACGCTGTGAACCCAGACCGGAGATCAGAGGAGCGCGTCTTCATCACTTCAAACACGTTCTAAATAAAGTTGTTACAAGTGTCATGAAGTCAGAGACGCTCCAACGTGAGTATTGTAAAACACTGAAGTTTAGTGTGACTGGACATCAACCTGAGGCACAAACTTCTTATTATTATTGATATCAGAAAATAATGCGACACATGTTTAAGTCCTGTGAGGGGCCCTCACCGGCCCCCACACCAGCAGTCTGAGAACAAACGGCAGCAGCTGCTCACCTGCGTCTGAACATGGCGTCGAGTGGGTTTACGGCTCCGCTGCAAAACAAACAGAACACAGGTGAGACACACGCAGCTGATATATGAATATAGGATTCATCCACGGCTCCTAGAACCACGTCAGAACCTCATGGAGGGCCCCGAGGAGGCCCCCAACAAAGCTACCAGTACACATGTTAGAGTCCCTGGTGTGAGGTTAAATAAGACCAGGACCCAGTATAAACCACCACAGTGATGTTATTAAGAGCCCAGCTGGCTCCTGGAGAGCACAGGGGCCCCAGCATGCACCAGGAGCCTCTCATGGAGCCCTGGTGAGCAGAGTTAGCTCATAGCTCGAGTCCTCCAGTGAAGAGCTCACAGACCTCCACACAAGCAACCAGCAGCTGCACCGTGATGATGATTAACATGATGTCATCATGACGGAGTGACACAAGATGTAATAATAATAATAATAATAATAATAAAAGAGTAGAGCCCAGCCAGGCTGTGTGAGCTAGTGTGCTGACTAGAGGAACAGAAAGAGGGGGGCTGTTTGTTCCCTCGATTTCAAACAAAAAAAACTCACAAATTCTGCTTTTTATCCGAAATTCATCACCCCGAGGTGTGAAGCAAACGTCTCGAGGCGAAATCCGGGTAGTTTTTATGAAGAACAACGCAGAAATATGGACTTTATTTGAGGGATTGAAAGTCAAAGACGCGCCAATTTCCGAAGCTCAGAAGCGGGAGGATTCGAGCCCGAAGCCCTCGTCCAGCTCCGGGAGGGAAACGACCAGAAACGACCCGAGAAGAACCGCGTTGACTTTAAACTGAGCTCCGCCGGTAGATTACGCTCATCGGAACCACCGATCGGAACCACTATCCGTATAAAAAGGTCCAAAAAGCGCCATTAAAAGTCGGGCAAAGAGAGACCACCGCGAGGCGGAGAGAGGGGGAGCTGCAGGAATCACATACACTTTACACACAAACTCCACTAAAACACGCAAATACTCACTAATGACACACCCAGAACAACACGGACGAGTCTACCGAGGAACAGCAGACTGTAGTTAAGGAGGGAAACCATTGTATTACGGTTAAGATACACGTTAGAGCTACGATGAGGCGGCAGAGCCTCGCTTTCACAGATTTAAATCCAAACTACGTTGAGATAAACGCGTATTTAAACTGTAATCGTGCGATGCGGCCCTTAAAGAGACAATACCAGTAATAACATGTTAATAAACTGTGTGTTTGGGTATAACCGCGACGGCTCGGTGGTCTTACCTCCTCGGTGATCGATGGTTGAATGAATGGATGAATGCATAAATCAGCTGTGGCGCCGGCGCCAATCCTTCTTATATCCGCATAGGTCTGTCTCGCGGCCCCACTGCGCATGCGCGTTCCCGGTTTCGCAGAACCGCGCTAAATGTTCAAATCTCGGCGGAATTTTTTTGCCGCAAACGTGCAACAAGCGAAGCGTTTAAAATGTGATTATTTATTATCCGATAATAATGAATCGGACCCATTATGACGTGATTAACGGGGTTATTTGCCGCGTTTCACCGTAGCTTACGTTCATAATACGTTCCGCTTAACGGGAGTTATTTAACTTCTCTTTTTTACGCGGCATCGGAACTGCTTCCGCATAGCGAGTCCCGCCTTAAAGGGAGGAGCCTCCGTGACGTTGAGCCAATGGGAGAGCGAGATGCGACTGGCGCGTGCTTCCTCCGCAGAATGTAAACAGAAAGAGCACGTGGAGCTGCTGTCAGACAGCCGGTCGAGAAATACTGCTGCTGACACGTGGCTTTATTTATATTATTATATATTAATATCCGATACTTGGAGGGGCCCACTTGTTTGTTATTATTATTATGCATTTTGTATCATTATTATTATTTTATTATAATTATTTTATTATAATTTTTATCATGCATTTTTGTATTATTAATATCATTTTATTATTAAAAGAAAATATTATAATTTTATTTTTGTATTACTATTACCATTCATACACAATCACCCTTAGTAACAATAACTGGTTTGCCATTTTATAATTACAATAATATTGTCATCTTTTTACTTTTAATTTATTAATTTTGTGTTTTTTGGTTTTGCTTTTTCTGTACTCCTGTTTTTATGTATTACATGTCACTATACCACTGGTTTGTGTCCTGCCCTTTGCCCCAATAAAATAATAATAAAAACAGATAATTGTATATATATATATATATATATATATATATATATATATATATATATATATACTATGTAAGGCCCAGTGTTCCAACCTGTTCCTATTTAAATATGCACACATTTTAATGACAAGCTTCCAGTTTGTTAAACCAACGACTGTGTCTGTGTTCATACCCATCATACTAAATATAATTCTGTTTCTACAACCTGAAAGCATGAAAGACCATAAAGAAATATGAAGTATAGTGACTGTGTGGAGCTTCTGAACAGTAGAGTACATTTACTGCTTCATTTTCAGATAATGAAGCAGATGAGCAACTTATAAACTAATGATCGGCTCCGTCTCAACCAGCTACGATATTAAAATGCTGTTGATGCATCAGAAATAATAATCCAACAATGTCTAGTACTCTACTACTTTTTATTCAGATACATGTACACATACATGTATTGTACATGTACAATACATGTATGTGACATAGGCTTACTTAAGTTTTCTTTAATTACATTTTAAATGCAGGACTTTTGCTAAAGAGAAAGATCTCAGTACATAATATTGAATACGACTGTACAGTGGTATAAAGACATGATACTGTGTTCTTTGTGTTGGATGTACAGTCTAGTGTTGGATTAGAATTGAAGTATTTGAATAGTGAGAAAGGTGACACTAAATATTTAATATGACGACTTAAAAACTAAGTCATTTTGTGTGTTTTTTTCCTCGTTCCTCTCTCCTCGCATGGTTTCCTCCATGCATCCCTGGTGGGAGGGACTAAGACACAAGGAAAGGACCCAAGTGAGGGAAACGGGGGCCAAATCCCAATGTCCCCCCTTACGGACTCACGGACTTTGAGGCGCACTCCCGCGAAGTCCGTGAGGGTTTAGGGATGTCCCACTGTCACATCATCGAGTGTTTGAGGCTCTGGCAGACATTTTGAGCCCTTTATGAACCCTTTCTGTAAGTCAGCATGGTATGCTGACTTAACCTAAGGGAATTACCCACAAATCATTGCAATGTGACATTAAACACGGGGTAACCAGTGGACGCATGGAGACGTAAAAAAAAAGGTAAACAAAGAGGACGGCTCACGTGTGTTCAGCCTGTCATTAAATGTACTCAGAAACATTAAGGGTTAAAGATGGAACAACAAATAAACATGAAATCAGAAGATATTTATTTATTTATTCATCAAATGTTTGATTTTGTCATTGAAGCTGTTTTGACAAAACGAGTAAATAGATGATATGAAGTTACCTCTCATCTAGTGAGGAAAGAGCCTGAAGACGTTCACATCAGGGAGTACAAAGTATACAATAAATACACACATTATACATCATATTTATTGTTGTTTTCATGGTAACATTCATATTCACACCATCTCAAGCCCTCACAGTCTCTCACACTCACCCACTCACCAGGTGACGTCAGTAGGTCCTTGAGGGTTCAGAGTTTGAGGGTTTAGGGGGGGACATTGGGATTTGGCCGGGGATGCAATTAAGAGACTTGAGATGTACCCTTGGAGGAGCAGCGCTCGCCTGTAGAGACTCGTCCGGACGGGAACGAGCAGCTTGGGGCAATCGATTCGATTCTGCCCCAAGCTGAATCTATTTGAGGATGCTGATTGGCTAAATTGTATGTGACACATTTATATCTTTAATCAGCAATTGGCTAAACTGCTTCATAGCCCCGCCTCTTCTGGGCAGTTTCTCCATCGCCCCAGAGCTGCTGAGACGTGCACACGCGGAGAGGACGTGCAGGAAAAGCATATATTTACCGCAGATATCATATTTTACACATATTACTGGGTGATTCCATATTTCAAAAACAAATATTTACAATTTGTATAGTTTATTATTAATTTTATTTGTTGTGGCTCAAGGGGGGGCGGCGCCCTAGTGCCCTCTATTGACCAGCCGCCACTGTAAGTAGCCTTTAAAATGAGTTAAAATGTCTTTGAACAAACAGACAGAGACGAGCTGGGTATGAAAACATTTATTATTATTATTATTATTATAAGCTAATGAGAGATCACATGTATTAACTATAACAGTTTAAAACAGATGACCCCACTTATAATTACTCTTACATCAGAACAGAGTGAAGTGATCTTCCGTACATCCAAAAACTACAAAGATGGAGACCAGTTATGTTGATAAATAAAGAGTTAACCCTATAATTCCTACACCTTTTTTTTGGCAAAGTGCTGTATTATTCCAGTACAATACAACAACAACAACAACAACAAAATAAAAGCATCTAACACTTGGTGAAAAATAATACAAAATAAAATGCCACAAAATAGTCTTGACACTTTTTTTTCTTCTTTTTTCTTAAAACAAACGAGAAAAGAGGTTTTGCTACATCATTCTGTCTGGTTTCTTTTGTTGAGTCATCGTATAAAATAAAGTAAAGACGGTTGGCGGGCGGCTCCGAGTGGTGCATAGCTGGTTTCTGATGTCCGTCCACTCAGGACAAACAAAACGCGAGATAAAGGAGTTCAAGTTCTTCATTGATGCATTGTCTTTACATTTCAACCTGGAAGGCACGAGATCCACACATTTCAAGGCATTGAACAAAAAACAAACATTACAAATCCCTGTTAGTTTGATGATGGAGAGATGAACCCAAGAAATAAAGGAGGAGACGGATCATCACGTCTGATCCCTTCTTGTCTTTTTAAAATAAACACATTGTCCGTGATTGCAAAGCTCGACAGCAGAGAGAGAAAGACATTCGAGAAATAAGAGAAAAGCTGAAAAACATTATTATTTACAGCTTAACAAACGATTTTAATATTAACGCTGACGTGACTATTAAATCTTTCCTGTTTGTGCTTCTACTGCAGAACACTTTAAAACATCTACAACATGTACTGCTGATGAGTTTAATGTTGCTCCGATGAGTTCAAAACTTGAGAAAGTCAAAAACTTTCACCTGTTTTAAAATGATTCAATAACATTATGAAGCAGATGTGTCGCACATCTTCAGAAAATAACAAAGTTATTACAAAATGATGTATGGAGGTCAATTTCTGCCAAGAAAATTAAATGAAATGATAAAAAGTCAGGAATAAGAAGAAGAAATAGTCAAAGTAATCGTAATTATGAGATGGAAAAGTCAAAAAAAAGACTGTTTTTACTCAAAATGTGGTGCAGTGATTCATATTTCAATCGTGAGTTACAAAGTCAAATTGAATGAGACGACGCAACGATGAGATAAATGATAATAATGATAATTCATAATGATGATTTAGTTTCTCAACATTCAGACTTTTTAAAGTCATCATTTTGACTTTCCATCTCGTACTTTTGACTCGACGTATCTGCTTTTATTTCTCTCATTCCCAACATTCTGTCTGTTGTTTATTATTCTATTGTTTATTCTCTGCTGCGGTGGTGATTCGCCCCGGCTCTACTTTCCCAACATGAAACATGATTCTATATTTCAGAGCAACGAGGCCAACAACCGACTAAACACGTAAAAGTTAAACAACCAAAAAGACATAAATCAGTATTAAAAACTAGTGAAAAGATTAAAAGCTACTTTTTTGGTTTAAATGTGTTTTTTTTTTTAACAGTTTAGCGAAATGTAACTAAGTTAACATGGAAAAATAGAGTTAAAAAGCATTAAAGTACATTTGAAAAACAAAGTAAAATACAAACATCTCGATGGATTTCATCTCCAACAGTCGACTGAAAGTGAATTCTTTCACAAAATACACAAAAAGCTCAAATGTATTTCTCACAAACACGTTTCTTTTTGTTGAGTTAAACGAGGGAACGCTTGCTGGGACGGAGCGGGAGAAGAGAAAAGTCCGAACAACCAAGAATCGTCAGCAGTCAAGTAAATCTGCATTTTCCTAGAGAGTGAAGGTGATTGGTTGTGACCCTGAGAAGTAGACTGCAGATTCATTTAAGAAACAAAAACAACAAACTCTTTTTACATTTTCTGTTTTCCTCCCACCATCGTCACACGAACACAACTCTACAACCATGCAACAGATCGCACACTAACAAGATCAAACATACCGAAGCAAGAAACAGACGCATATATACCGACTTCATACTGATATGTAATTTCTTTTTTTCTTTTCAAAAAAATATTTTGGAAGTTTTTTTTTTGTTTCGTTTTTTAAATACATTTTTTTTGTACATTTCTATTCATCTCAAAGCTACCGTTAAAACAAGGCGTTTAGTGATATTTAACTCAGTATTTTTAGATTTTTTTTATTTTCAAAAAATATTGTGAAAAGTACTGAATTACAAAGTCAGAGGCAGGTTCATCTGCACGAGCAGAGACGCTGAAAACGTGACGCTGAGACAAGATCACTGAATTTATGAACTTCAAAGGCTGAAAAATCCCCTTAAAACAGCAGGTTTGATAAAAGAACGGCCGACATCAAAGCATCAGAGGCCGTGATAATCTATGGGTGTGAAACTCCAGAAGCACTGGAGCCTACATTTCCCATAATGCAACGGGACAGAATGTTTTCATCAGACTCCCTGCCGGGTAAAGAGCGACGTCTTTCAAACTCTCAAACAGATTTTCTGTTATAATTAAAAGTCGTACATTGACTATGACATCGTCCCTTTAATTGACCTTTTCTCCCGTGGCATTCTGGGAAACGTAGGAACTCGCCGTCTTATAGAAAAAAAATTGAACAAAGCAACATAACAGACTATTTGAGGGGATTCTTCCTTTAAAGTTCTGACTCATTGTGTCACAGGTTTCCTGCCGCAGGCCGACGAGCACAACGTCACTACCGGCAACTCTTTTTATTTTTTGGGCAACTTCCACTGCACTGATTAAACGGCAACATTGTGCCGCTGCACCGTTCACGTGATTTCGAAAGATTCTGGAAAATGTCTCCTAAAAATGTGTCACCGTGACATCAGCGTAACATCACGTGACATCACCATGACATCACCTGAGCGTCCTGCCACGCTCAGTGAACCTGCCGCTGAGTAAAGTGACCTACAGCATTGATTCTACTCATTAAGTTGTCCGTGAAGAGGAAGAGAGAGGAGGAGGAGAGGAGGAGAAGGGATGGGGGGGGGCACACGATGACCGTTATCTTCTCCTCAACACCAAGATGAAGGAGGATGGATGATGAGGAGGAGGAGGAGGAGGAGAAGAAACGTCTCACCCACTGGCCACATGAGCTGATAAGAACAAAAACAAAAGCCACGTTCCCTATTTCACCGTCCAATCAGATTTGAGATCGGGGGTGTGACTGATGGCTGATGACACGTTGCTGGTGTTGAGTTCTTGATAATAATAAAAAGGAAGGAATCAGAGGTGGCAGGTGTTAGTTTCCCATCCTGCTTGAAGGACGGAGGCTGATGAAGATGAGGACGCCGGTCAGAAGTTGAGGTGTCTCTGGCTCGGCTGGTGGAGGTGTGAGGTGCTGGTCTTCGGGGGCCGCAGCAGGTTGAGGCGTCGCAGCGCGTTGCGGGTCAGAGGTTGGTTGCGCTGGCCGGCGTTGCCGTCCCGCTGCTGCAGGAGGCCGGCGCGGGCGGAGAGCGCTGCGGCGTAGCACGCCGAGTGGAGGCTGGAGCGCCGCGGGACCACCGCCACCTCCGGCCTGCGGGCAGGGGGGGGGGGGGGGGGGGGGGGGGGGGGGGCAGAGACAGAAGGAGAGCGGTGTTAGATGGAGCCGAGTGAATGTATTCAAGTACTTCTTGAATACAAGAAGTAGCTGCTATGAGGAACTTTTATTGTCTCTTGACTCTGTCGCCCCCTGTGGACTAAAGTGGTAGTGTCTCTGAGCACCAGACTCTTCAGAAAACCTCTCATTTTACTGCAGCAGGGTCTGACAGTCTGCCCTCTCAGTCCTGGTTCTGGTTCTCCCGTGCCTCCCTTCCCTCCAGCGGGTCCAGCAATACATCCTGGGTCTCCAGCAGAGAGGAGAAGCTCTGCTCCTGGAGGAGGAGGAGGAGGAGGAGGAGGAGACGCTGCTCCTGCTGTGGACCGGTCTCTGCTGGAGTCTGAGCTGAAGGAGTTTCTGGCTCCGATGACGAGCATCAAGAATAACTCTAAGGAAACAGACCATCTTCTCTCTGGTCTCTTTACTGATGGAGGTCTGATAGAGGATCAGGACTACACTGAGACTGGTTGATATAGAGGATCAGG
>NW_022280162.1:86996-88964 GCF_004355925.1 Anarrhichthys ocellatus | reverse complement strand
ACTGAGACTGGTTCATATAGAGGATCAGGACTACACTGAGACTGGTTCAGGACCAGTTGAAAGTTCCTCACAGTAGCCTTAATGTACAGAGGTTCATCAGGACGTTACCTGTGTCGAGGGCCGTCCAGCGTGCGTCTTCCCTTCTCTTTCCCGGCGGAGGGCGTCTTGGCGGCGGGCACGTTTTCAGGCAACAAGCCGAGCTCCAGGTCGAGGGAGCGCGGCAGGGGGTCCAGGCTCATCCTGGGGGGGCTGCGGTGGGCGTAGACCGACATGCTGGGGTGCTCGATCAGCAGGTTCTCCAGAGGGCTGGCCTCCAGGAGGATGGGCTGGAGGCCGCGGCCCGTGAAGCACGGTGGCGGCGTGACGAACCAGCTCTCCTCCAGGGAGGAGGTGTCCAGACGGAGGAACCCGTTCTCCTCTTCCTCATCCTCTTCGTCCTCTGCGCCGCCGTCCGGGTCGGTGTCAGCCGTGGAGTTGAGGGAGGTGCAGGAGGCGTAGCGGATCGGGGGGCTGGCCATGGGGGAGGGGATCATCACCAGGTCCTCCTCTTCCTCCTCCTCCTCCTCCTCCTCAGGACCAGCTGTGCATCCAGAGCGGCCGTCACCACGCTGACCGGAGCAGGCTTCAGCTGCAGAGACACAAACAGCTGGAATTAGTCATGTGATCCACCAGGAAGTGTTTTTGTGCAGCGGTTCAGTTTTATGTGCCAATATTTTAAAAGGTTTATTTGTTCTTTGACTCCAAAACAAGCGAGGCTGATGTAGTTTTAAAATCCTGTGAGCACCAGGAACTAAACTACAACTAACAACAGTCTGTAGTTTTACTGGTGGACGCATCGCTGCAGAGTAATACCTCCAGTGGGCCAGCAGGGGGCGCTGTGGCCTCTCTGAGCAGCAGCTGTCAGACATAAACAAGGATTTTCTGACCCTGTCTCGCTCTCAGTGTGTCAGTTTCTCCATTAATAAGTTTATTATTACACTTTTAAATGCCCACATGAGGAGAGATTTTGGTCAAAATCCATTAAGAAAAATGAATTTAAGAGAAGACACTACAGATATCACCAGTTTATTACTGACATTAAGACTGTTATCTTTTATATTACAAGTTTTCTGAGATGGTTTTGTTTATATACAAATAATGAATATCTATTCTATACATGCTCCTTTTCCTACATTTCCAGAACTTAAATCTGAACATTTGATAAAACCAGGTTCAAAATTCTTGTTTAATTCATAAATAAATTCTGTAAAGATGAATGTCCTCCATGTTTTCAGTAATAAAATGTTAAAACGCGTCGAGAAGCTGCAGAAGAGGAACCGTGCCGGAAAAACTCAAAATCTGACCGTCAGGCTGTTCTTTGGATCAAACACATCCTGTAATGAGTCACAGAGACGCAGGAAGTTATGAAGGGAAACATGACCCCCAGCTGGCCGACTGGAAACTCAAAATAACGCATCGCCTCAAGCAGACGTCTCCCTTTGGACTTCTGTCTAAGGGCCGATTCTGCTGCAGCCTGTCAAATAATAACTGTGTGTTTTCACTGTTTACAGGACGCATTCAACATGTGTTGATGCTGTAAACCAGATCCAGCCCCCCCCCCCACGTGATCCGGAGGTCACAGAGGTATCCTTGTTTACACGCAACAGGCCTGAGTGCTGAGTCAGCAGATCCGCTCACGTTATCCTCTGCAGCAGCAGCAGGACGAGCTGATCTCCTGCAGAGGAAAGGAGGCTGCAGGACACGGAGGAGGTGCTGCAGAGCCGTCCTAACTTCTGGAATAACAGGACGGCACAGAGCCGCAGTGCTTTAATAACGTGAACACCGAAATATAACGATTGAAAGGCTACTACTGAATATAAGAAGAGGACGTAGTCATCTCTTGTGGACGGATGTTTTGAAGCCTTAAGTTTGGGGTTTGGTTGTCGCCATCTTGGTTTTCTTTGCAACCAGTGAACAGGAAGTGACCAT
>NW_022280162.1:75251-81996 GCF_004355925.1 Anarrhichthys ocellatus | reverse complement strand
GAGAGAATGCAGCTTTAACACATGAAGCTTTGATTTCTTACCCAGGTAGTTGACCAGGATCCAGTCTTCATCCTCCTCTTCCTCCTTGCCATCTCCGTTCCCGCTGCGTCGACTCAGCTCCTCGGCGTCCCCCCCGAACAGAGCGCTAGTGAACCTCTGGAACATCTTGGGACGTCCTGCGGGGGCGCGAGGCCGAGGGAGGAGGGGCTGCTGGGGGGGGAGGAGGCGCGTTGCTCGGGGCGGGGAGGCGTGGCGTCGCTCGCTTTGGTCATCAGCTGCGGAGTTCACGGCTCGGGGAAGGCTCCGGAAAGGTGCTAAAGTGCGTGAACAGAAGTGTGGTCATGGATCATCTGTGGCTGGACATCGCTCAACATCGGGCAGAGTGCAAAAGTACAAAACGAGCCCTGAGAGGAGGACAGAAAAGAGAGAGAATTACTCCAAGTTCGAGGATAAAACTTGGTACACTTTTGTCTTTCCAACGCCGTATGTCTCAAATTTGAGACTTGAGTGAATAGAGCGCTGCAGAACGCGGTCCTAAAACCCTAAAAATAAATTAATAGAGATACACACTCGTTCGCTGGCTCGGTCAACTAAGTCTGAACAATTTTCAAATAGTCTGTGAATGCATCAAACATCTTGGGCGATTTGGTTTGTCTGGAACAATCCAAGTGTGCAGGAATGAGTCCTAAAACCCAATAATGAGTCAGCATCTTTACACTTCCTGTCTCCTCGTCTTTCAGTTAAAGTTTCTTGAATGCGTTTCTGGTGAGAGGAATGAAATATAAAGTCTGTGTTTCAACACAAACGATTAGTTGTCTGATCAGTAAAGGTCAGTAAAGGCCCCCCGGGTGAAATTTCACATTTTTTATCCTCTTTTTTCATCACGCACCAATTACCAAAAACAAATCCCTTGTATGTGCAAACGTATTTGGCAATAAACAGTTTTTATTTTAAGAGGGGAACCAGTGATGCTAACTTCCTGTTAGCATTCAAAAACACCTTTTGTGACTTCAAGTTGTATTAACTATTTAACCACTTGGGGGCAGCACAACATCTCACATATCACCACCGTAGGACGTCTGGAACATCCAGCAGCTACAGATGTTTGTGTCCAATATTCTCTCTTTTAGCTGTCTTTGGTCTCCTCCACCACAAATCTGTCTCTTTAGCTGCTAAATGCTCCATTTTGTTCACCAGCAGGTCTGTAACCGAGTCTGTAACCGAGTCGGTCTGTAACCGACACACAGTGTTAAAATGTTCACAGTGATATTTAGGGGGAGGAGTCTGGAAGTGTACGAGGAGTTATAAATTAGTATATGGGTCAAACGGTGGTTTGGAAAGACGAGAATGTCAGCAGCCGGCCAAGTAATTATTAAGATACCGACCCTCACGGAGATAAACTGTAAATACCGTGAACGCTTAGTGCTGCTTTAATGCTCATCGATACGTTCCTTTGTTTCAGTGAATGTCGGCCATTTTAGTCAAGATCTTTTTAAAAAAAAGATAGATTTAGACCTCAAGAGAACAGCCTGGAAGAAGGAAGTTGATGATGTCGGTGTCATGTTTGTTAGGAAATAATGGAATATATATATATATATATATATATATATATATATATATAGTAGCATTAAAACCCCAATTTCATATGTAATACAGACCATGATGTATGAGAACTGAAATCGGACAGTTTCAGACCGTTGTTTACAAAAAGAAAGATGTAAACAAACCTTTAACAACGTCATAAAACATAAAAATATGTATTTTTAATCATCGTCTGCTATTAAAAGCGCCTCAGTCTACTTGTGAATGATAGCAGATGTAAAAAACAAAGCTATAAGCGCCACTAAAGTCATCAGCATCTCTGAGGCAGCAGCTGCAGTTTCTTCAGTCGCTGAGCCGATGGAGGCGAGCAGTGTTTTATTCAACGGTAGATAAAGAGACACACAGCTGGCTGCAGCCGGTCTGCTGCTCTCAGAACACTCTTTCATGGAGAGGAAAGTATTAGTGGACAGAATAAGAAGTGATCAGTGTCGCAGCTGCTGTATGAAGGGAGGAGGGAGGAGGCTTCCTTTGGCACAATGTCTCTGGACTACAGCCAAGAGGCCGGTGTCCTCCTGTGGACGGCTCTGCCCTGTGTTTTGCCTCTGAGGCGACATACTGAGCTCTGATTGGTGGAAGCAGACAGACACGACTCAGGGCGGAAAACTACTGCGATAGTTTGATGTCATGTATTTTTTTACATTATTTAAATCCCAAATTTGATTGTACTTAAGTTTAAAAAAACTATTTTATTTACGCTGCTTTTATTAATTAATCTAGTTTTTATTTCAGACTTTTACTGCCATTAGTGTTTTCATAGCTTTTAAATCTATTTTATCGTTTCATTTACTTATTTTATTGTATTTATCATGTATTTATCATTTTGTTACTATTCAAGTTTTCATTTCACGATTGTTTTTACTGCCGTTACGGTTATTATAGACTTTAAATCTATTTGATTACATTTTTATCATTTTATTGTCTTGTGCATTAATCTGAAACTGACGAACTTTTGAATTTCTTTCGTCTTTCTGTTGTTTATAATATGTATGCGTTTGTCTTTAAAAGGACAAATTGTGTCAAAAAGTATTTTAACTCACAGGACCTGAGACCTTTGTTTAAAATAAGACAGATGTTAAAAAAACATGTAACAACATCAGAAAACATTTAACGGTGTATTTATATTGTTGCCTTTTATTAAATATGTATCAGAAGTCTGTAAATCGATGTAATACTGTGTGTTTCATCTTGTTAGGGCGACACTGGTTTGTATTCACCACCAGGAGGCTGACATGAACAGGTTTTTTAAACTAGCATGAACGCCTCATTAGCTGCCTTCTACGTGAATTATTTCAGTGAAACACAAATTCCGTTTTTTCCACAACAGCACCTGAACGCACTCTGGATACGGAAGAGAAGGAGTATTGATGGATGTGATGCGTTCAAACACTCGCGTGCCAGCTCGTATTTCTCAGTTGTGTTATTCATTACACGGTGAAAGGAAGAGAAAAAAAAACATGAAGCCTGTTTTTCTGCAGAACAAAAGGCGAAACTCCGCCTCTGTGAACACGGAGAGACAGAAAAAAAGGTTTTAACTGAAGGATCACATAATGTGCTGCACCTCCTCCTCGCTATCGGGTTAAATAACCTAAATAACAACTCAGATCGTCGTTATAATCTCCGAGCACAAAGGAAAGCTCCTCTGCTGTGTTTTTACAGGAGATTAATGTCAGTCAATGGGGTCATTGAGTCATAGCTGTGGCTTTCTGTTGAACGACGTCGCAATAAATGCTTCTATTACATCATTATTTATTCAAGTGAAAACACAGACGCTGAATAAAACCTGATGTAAATACAGTATGTAGGCTGCAGGATAAAAACACAGTTTAGTGACAAGAGGTTTTATGGCTGTTTGATGAGGCAGAAACAGAGATAGATGAGAGTTAACTCTTATTTTAATAGGCTGTGGTCATGTTTTGGGACTTTACAGGTTATTTAGGCCGCGACAGTAAAGATTATCTATTTAAATAAAGTTCATAAAATGTCAGGAATACATTAAGAAATCCTGTATCACGCTACCATAACACACTATAACGTATTTAAACGTTATTTGTGAGATTCTAAACCGTTAATTCTCACAAATAATGAATTTACAATGATATAAAAGAAAGATAAGCAGTAAATTCACCGAATGTGTGAAAATAAAGTGACTACATGTTGAATATTCTGCAGAAAGAGGTCTGCCACTAACGTTTATTCTCATATTAATACTTTACTTTCTTATTATCTCTTGTTTAATCTATTTGTTTTGCTTTATAAACAGAAAATAATCCTGGAGTCAAAGTTTTTCTGCAAAAGTCTTATTTTGCGCGAACAGTCCAAAACTTTTGCATTTTAAAGCGACTTGAGAAGAGCAGCCGATCGTCACTTTAAAGAAGCTGAAACCAGTGCGTGTTTGACGTTTTTACTTCACGAATGACTAATTATTAAAATGGTTATCGGTTAGCAATCACGTGGAGGGAGAAATAAACTCATCGGCTGACTGTTGTGTGAGGCGAGCAGGAGGATGAGAATGTGGGGCAGCAGGCTTGCAGACGGTCTGTTGTTACGCAAGAGAGAAGGGGGAGGAGCCTGAAACTCTACACCAACACAAGCCTGCGTGTTAAACTACAACATACACAAACGTATCAAGAACATACTTTAAAAAACACACAAAACAACTTCACATAGTTTTACTCGAGGAAAAACACCACGTTCTGCAGCGCGAGCGCGGCTAACGTCACAGCTCGCGCTGCAGAGGAAGCGGAATTAAAAATGCGTCGTAAACGTTCAAAAACGCATCGTAGCGTTTTAATAAATGTCTGTTTCTTTTAGTAGAAAGTGTCTCTGTCGTAATGTGGTTGATAAAGATCATTAGCCTCCGGTTTAAGAGGCACCGGAGCCGCTAACGGACACCGAGAGGAAAACAAAGAGCTCACCTGCGGCAGAGAGAGAGAGGATGTAAACCCAGGATTACAAAAACAAATCCTTAAAAACTGAGGTAGACGCGTTACTTTTCGGAAAATAGAAAAACTCCAGGTTTCTTCGCAGAAGAAATAGAATATATATATAAAAAATAACCGTTGATTTAAGGACTGTCCATCGGGAGCTGGGCTCGGTTTTCTTTCCTCTCTTTCTTGTTTCCTTCAGTCCCGTTTCCTCCTCCCCGACTGCTCCTTCCTTCTTTTGTTGTTGTTGTGGAGCTCCAACAGCTGATCGACGTGACGTTACCCCCGGAGCAGGCCTATCGGAGGAGACGGGCCCCGGAGCGGCTCGACCAATCACAGGCGGCGTTACGGCCTGTCACCAACACACGTGACCTGCTCCTCCTAACCCCTCCCCCCTCCTAGTTTTTCCTGAAAAGGGCATGACTGGGCAGAGCGCTGCTGGTTGTTCGGGAGGAGGAAGTAACTGCACTACAACTGGGTTTCTCCTCCATACGTTACACAAGCACAACATCCGGGTCCGGCTTCACGGTTTCCTGTTTTCTAAGTACCGACACACCCGAATAATGTCAACACGTAAGAGGACCCGCTGTTATGAAGCTTACATTACGGAGCCATGAATCAGAATAAAAGAAGCTGTTAAAACCCTCTGACCAGAGTCAGGCTGACTTCACTGCATTCAACTCTGCAGGACATCAGTTCAACACAGTTATGTAATTACTGACTATGCATGGTGAGAAACACAGTAGTGGAGGAAGTATAACTACTGCATTCATTATGTACCTCTGAGACGTAGTAGTACAGTAAAAAGTACAATGTTTACCTCTGAGATGTAGTACAGTAAAAAGTATAGTATTTACCTCTGCGAGGTAGTGAACTAGAAGTATAACTATCCTAATTATAAGTATTAAAATATATTTAATTTAAATGAGCCAAACAGGAATAAACTATTTCTAAATCATTTGTGAATTTAAATATACAATAAACGTCCTTTTGGTTCTCAGGAAAGTCAAGAACTTCATCTTCTCCTTATTTCTTGTATTTCTAATGTACTTTTTATTATTGTATTCTTACTAAATGTGTAATTTAAACACTTTTAATGTTAATATTAATATTTCAGATGCTGCAAAAAGACAACAATAAAGAAATAAACTGACTTGTTTTGAATACAAAATTCCAGCTTTTATGACATAAAATACATAAACACTGAAATCTTTTATTGTTTGCTCGTTGTGTGAATCATTACAGCGGACAAAACGGAAGAAAATAAATTCCATGTGGGAAAAACACACAGAGGAGCAGGACTCTGGGACAACATGTCGCTCTAGATCTTTCCATTCCCACACAACAAGGTCACACCTGTCACATCACAACACCGATAAAGTCCTGAACAATGTCTCTGCTTCTCAGTCTGCTTTTACGTTCAATGTTTAACCACTACAGTGTATTTTATTTAGAGTACTAGTCTGATAATATTCTATATGTATGTACCAGAGGCTGATATCTGTTCTTCCTCTGAGCCATTGATCTCCATTAAAAACATACCATTGAGCCTCACTGTTGTTCCTTCATCACCATGAAAACACACACTGGACTTTATTTGGACTCAAAACAAAAGACTCACTAGAGCACCAAACGTGGATTCATCCGCCGCTGAAAATAGTCCCCAGCTAATGCTCTATGTGCTCCTGTTTGTTTGATAGAAACTGCTTAAATAAACTAATTGTGTTTATAAAGATGTACGTCTTTAGTAGGAACCAACGGGTAAACAAATAGAAATTAATGTTTTCTGTTTTCCAAATAAATCAGATATTTAACACACAGCTCAAATATGTTCAATGTTTGAGTCTCATGTCCAAAGTGTGGATCCGAATCACGGGCGGACACACAAGTTATCTCCCACTATTGTTCATATTGGGAGATGAGGCACCCGGCCTGTGCTGCTAGTTTTGTATAAATTGTGACTAACGGGAGTCCAAAGATGGAGTACTTAACGTACTGGAGACAGGCCCAAGGGTTCAAAGTGTCAGGTCACCATGGCCTTCATCTACAAAACGTCACTCAAAGTGTCACAGAGACTCAAAATGACTACAGAGACAAAAAAAGACCATAAAAAGACTCAAAATGACGACAACAAAATACAAACAACCACAAAACGACAACAACCGACTACACAGAGACACAAGAAGACTACAAAGAGACACAAGAAGACTACAAAGAGA
>NW_022280162.1:73786-75241 GCF_004355925.1 Anarrhichthys ocellatus | reverse complement strand
AGACTACAAAGAGATACAAGAAGACTACAAAGAGGCTCAAAACAACCACATAAAGCATCTTAACAACCATAAAGTCTGTGTTTTGTCTCTACGCAGGTGAGGCCTTTTGTCCGTCTTGTCTTGTCTCACAACCCTCCCATGTGTGACTCATATTGTCGTCATTAGTTGTTACTTCAGCACTAATAACGCACACAAGGTGTTCAGGGTATGTGCGCCTCACGGACAAAACGTCCTGTTTGGCGACATAATAAGTGATCACCGTCACAACAATGCAGTCGCCTTCCTTCTGCTGCGTCTTTACATAATCTGGCTAATGTTTACTGTGTGTGAGTGTGTGTGTGTGCGTCTGTGTTGCACAATACTGTCCTGTGTGAGCACAGCGGGGGTCAACGACCTCGTGTTGTTGCCACCGAACTCTTGTTGAGTAACAAAATATTCTGTTTGTTCTCAGCATCAGGTACTCGTGCTGTTGGAGTGTTAGAGACACGCTTACCTGGAGTGTTTTTATTCAAAAAACAGTAGTACCACAGTGTACAAATACTCTGTTACAAGTTAAAGTCCTGCATTACTCCAGTACAAAAGTAGTGTTTCATCGAAATATACTTAAAAGTATTCCAAAAGTAAAAGTACTTACAATGTAAAATGGCTCATTTCAGAATAAGATAAGAAAAGAAAGAACATTGATCCCAAAGAATTATTTTTACAAGATTACAACAGAGGAAGAAAAAGCAATAAAAGTAGTAAAGATATGAACATTTCTAAACAATATAAATTGTATAAGGAGTAATACTAACACCAGGGCAGAATAGAGCAGCAATACAAGTACAATACATTCAGTAAACTAAAGTAATACTGTGCAGGATATTAAGAGCAAAACTACTAAAAAGTAATATTGTACATGGTGTAGATATTGTTTCCGCTGTTTTTATATATATATATATATATATATATATATATATATATTATATTTTAGATTCTAATTATTGAGATGCATTGATGTGAAGCTGGAGCTCATTTGAACTACTTTATAAACTGCTGGTAGTTTATTATATAATCATTTATTAGTTGATTCTATTTTATATTAATAATCTGAGTTTACTAAGTATTTTAAGTTATCGAATAAAGTAGCAGAAAATACTCAAATAAAGAACAAGTACTTTAAAATTGTACACAAGTGCAGTACTTAGTGACAGTTTCTCTGTTTGTTTTGCTCTGAACTTTCTCTAATTAGTATTTTAGTTTTATATTTCGTATGAATGTTTGTATTCTTATGACGTTGTCGTCAGTGTCTCCTTCCAGCTGTGGTGATGATCACACGTCAGCCGATCAGGACGGAAACATGTGGAGAGGAATGTGGGCGGGGCCTCGAGTAACACACTAACCTCTGTGGGGCGAGAGGTCACGGCTTACACACACACACACACACACACACACACACACACACACACACACACA
>NW_022280162.1:69902-73776 GCF_004355925.1 Anarrhichthys ocellatus | reverse complement strand
CACACACACACACACACACACACACACACACACACACACACACACACGTTTGTTCCTGTTCTTGATTAAAACCAATGAATTACTAATGAAAACAATCTGTAATCGATGGGTTAGTCAGTCAATCATCTTAAAGCGATAAATCAGCTGCAGTCTTGTAGAGTCGGACACAATATGTGAGTCAGATGAGCTTCAGTCAGACACCATTAAAACACATTCACATGAATAGTTTTCTTCTGACTTTGTGTAAAGTGTTTGTGTTCCGGTTTTAAAAGCTCCAAAAAGAAATCTGTGATGCAGAAATCTGTGCAAACGGCTTCTAAACGTCTGGAAGCATAAAAAGAGGAAACATGGAGCTGTTGACTGAACATACAAGAGAGTGACTTTTGTTGCTGCCGTTTACATTCTTACTGCTGCAAACTCGACAGGAATGCGCTTTTTGTTTTGTTGCTGGTGTTTAATTAAGTGATCCGGGAACTGTCAGAGGAGATAGTCTCTTTAAAAACCTGTTTGTCTGTCAACTGAAGTCAAGCTGCTCCACGAGGAAACTCAAAGTGTTTCACAGGTTTTTTAACTCACAAAAAGCTTCAACGTGTCATTTTTTACCATGAACACAAATATAATAGCAAGAACACCGAGGAGAAACAAACAAAACATGAAACTGACATGAAACACAAGCTGTGAGGAAACTCTGCTGAGTTTCTGCAGAGCGACATCCTCCTGCTGAGTTACATCAGCTGGAGTCGGGAGGCGGGACAAAGCGCAGAGAGCCGGCAGCCCATTGGCTCTCACCGCCCCGTCCGTGACCTCCTGACTTCAGTTAATAAACAGAGGGGAAGTCATAGAAACACAGCCGGTTTCCTTACTCATCAGAAATAAGGTGAGGAAGAAAGTGAGTCAGCAGTCTGGAAGAAAGAAAACACACATCTACCCTTTAAAAATCATGAAAATATATAATATTATTAAATGAGAAACAAATAAACACATAATGGTGCATTGTCTCTCTCTTTATTTAAATGTCTTTAGCCGTGACGTATTTTTATTTTCAGGAGTTTTAAAGTGTTTGAAACTGAGTTCCATAGAGCAGAGAGGCAGAATGCTCTTTCATGCTTTAGAAACATTTAGTGACATTAAGGTTAATTATGACACCACATCAGTCATCTTATTAATCCACGAAGGCAACGAGCAACGCAACATTAAAAAAAAAAAGATTTCTCTCCCGTAATCCGGACATGAAGGCTGATTAACTTATGAAAACATCCACATCATCAACAAACTTCATCAGAAATAAACTGAACGAAACCAGAGAAGAAGAAAACGAGCATTAACCAATCAGAGGCAGAGAAGGGCGGGTCTTCTTCATGGAATGTGTGTGTGTGTGTGTGTGTGTGGGGGGGGGAGACAGTCAAACCACCGTAAATAACCGGCAGCACAACTGAAGTAAAAAATACTCTGTTACGAGTAAAAGTGCTGCAGCAAAATGTACTTTAAAAAGTAAAAGTACTCATTCTGCAGAGAAATGAGCCCCTCAGAGTTTTACTTCATGTGAGTAAACCAGATAACATAAAGTCTCCTTCAGCTATTTGTTCATGCAAACACCAGAGAAGAAGAACGTCACCATCATTAGAGTCATCAGCTTATTGTTGTCGCATCATCTGACATCATCTCACAGACACACACACTGTTTTTGTTCAGAGAGAATGTTTCCCGACAGGTTTTCGTCATGCAAACGTCGGTGTTTCAAAGAAGAAGAAACAGAAGGAGTAACAGCTGACCCGATTCTTCAGCTGTTGCATCGCCCTCAGAGATGTTTGTTTGGAAGCTCATTTAAAAACATCCTCCTGATCAATGAGTCTTCACACCGTTTATCTGGATGTTCAATCACTCGTTGATGGTAAATGTAGTCGATTGAAGCAATAAATCACAATAAAATACAGCAAAGTCATGGTCTTGACTCGGTCTCGATACTCTCCAAAGTCTCGGTCTCGATACTCTCCAAAGTCTCGGTCTCGATACTCTCCAAAGTCTCGGTCTTAACGTCTCAAATTGTTGGTCTTGTCTTGGTCTTGTCTCGGCTAACATGCTAACTGCTAACATGTTAGCATGACACCTGTTAGCATGCTGACATGCTAAGTAAGCAATCCCCCACCCACACATCACGAGGATCTACGGGTAAAAAAAAAAGAATAAGATGGCACCAGACTTAAGTTTTTTGAATTTTAAATTGTAAAAGTGGCAGTTAATCAAAATGGATTCCCTCGCAGCCGAAACATCTGTTTCTATGACAAGAGTTTAAAAAGCAAGACACCTAAAATAACAAAAGGATGGATTCATATTTTAGTGGTCAAACAATACATTTATTTATGTTTAAAACAGGAACAAACAGGAAGTTTGGTGACATTTCATTCATGCAGTAAGAAATCTTGATAAAGTTTGAATCAAACATTGGTGGCATCTTGAAGACAGTTGTGCTTCTTAAGTATTGTCTCTGATATGAACGAGCACATTAACCTCAGATGGAGCTCAGTGCATTCTGACTAAACATCTTAAAAATCCTCGTGTTGATAAGAAACAACAACTCAGTAACAGTTTGTTTTCGTGGGAGGAGTTCAAAGTTCAAAGTGTCATCTTGAAGTTGAACCCAGTCTAACTCTAAACTGAGCTTAACACTGGCGAGCCTGGAGAACCGGCACCATGGAGCTGGTTTCTATCATTTAGGTGAATCAGTGGCACTCATAGAGAATTACATAATAAGCTGTATAAGGAATTAAATAAGTGTACGGACTATTATCTTAAGCCTCTCTGAAGAGATAGCGGTGGTGTTTTAAAGTGTAGATGGAGTTTAGAGAACCAGCACGAGGAAATATTCTCTCTTCAAAGTCACCAGACTCACAACAACAGTAACGTAACCTCTCAGAACACGGCAGCAAAGAAACGCTCTGCTGCAATAATCAATGTCAGCTGAGAGAACGCTAGATTTAGAATGTTTTAAGCTGAATAACAGCTTTAGTTCAGGCAAAAAGGTGAAAATATTCTGAATATTGTGCACACTTACATGGATATTGTTGGTCTTTTTGAGTAGTTTTGAGCGAGACATTTACTTTTGTTGACACAAAAACCAACTAAATATACTTATCATATCTATAAAGGTCCCAAAATGCAGCTATAAGGTCCATTAACCAGGCTGAACTATAATCTTTCTGATAGAAGATTTCTTTCACCGTCTCTAACGGAATGATGGTGGATATTTAATTACTGATTGTGATGTCGCTATTGGTCTCACTCGCTACTTCTGTGAGAAGGATGACGGCATTCTTTTTAGGGTTCATGGTGATTAACCAGAAAACACCCGATGAAGCCCAAAGATAGCTGGACAACAAGTCTCACTTCAGCATTAAACATTTCAACAGTGGGAAAGCTCGTCCTACCTGGAGCTGTGGGGGCAAACATCTGACCGGCTGCCAGAAACAGTTTGATGTCAGTTAAGCTTCCTTTTCCTTCCAGCCAGATTGTCGTTTTCTGACAAGATTAGCAGTTTAAACCGAGCCTCTCTCGTCCCCCGTCGGCCCTCCAGACATCTACGACCCCGGGGACCAGATTTCATCCTGAGAGTCCGAGTCGTCTGACGCAAAACCGGATTTCCCGCCGCCTGCGTCCGCTCCTCCGTTGATGCGGTTCAACGGGACGTAAGAGAAGTCTCGACGTTCAGCGGAGCGAGTGGCCGCCGGGCCGCGACACGCCCGAACCAGGTGAAGCAGCAGGCTGGCTATCAGCAGAGAGGACAGGCTAAAGGTGATCATCAGCCAGGTGCGCCTGAGGAGAGACAAAGCCAAAGTGTGTTAAAGCTGCATTCTCTCTAGTGTCCACCAGGGGGCGA
>NW_022280162.1:30134-69502 GCF_004355925.1 Anarrhichthys ocellatus | reverse complement strand
ACGTATACGGCGTCTCTACGTCACTCCTCCTCAGTCCAGATATGGTCGCTTCCTGTTCACTGGTTGCAAAAAGCCAAGATGGCAACGGACAAAACGCCGAACTCAAGGCTTCAAAACATCCGTCATGAAGACTACGTCCACTTCTTACAGACAGTCTGTGAGGTGTCCTCAGAAAAGCCTTCAATCAATCATAGAAATACAGACGCGGCTGTTTTTATTATCCACGCCAACCAAATAGGTTATTACGAGGAACCACGGACATGTTCAGCTGAAAGTCACAACTTAACACGGTCACCCGTTAAACTGCAACACCGGCAGCTCTGATCCTGTAGCAACAAGAGTCTATTTCTGATCACCGAGCATGAAACAACCCGACATCTTGATGCTGGTAACAGTTTAAAATACGGTTAACTTCAACTCTCTGTTGTGTCACCACTAACACCAACAGCGACTGCTTTTCATTCAGATGGTTCCCTCCTTTTGGTCGTATAAGGGTTAAAAAACACAAATTCGTCTCCTCCATCTTGTGTCCCCCTTCAACAAAGAGCTTTCCAGTAACCATGTTAACGGCTAACAATCCCTAACTTGCATGTGAAAGGTGAGCGGATGAATGAAGAGAGACGAGGAGCCGGATTCCTCTCTCTCTGCGTTTAAACTATATTTAAATTTGACTCCATTAAATCAGAGCAGAAGAAGACAGAAGCGTTCACGGTTACATTCTCACGTCCAACTGTGTAATGTAGCACCGCTGCTTCTCATTTCTCATCATCATGCAAAAAATAAAGAATACAACCTGAGATTAGCCTCAAAGCTTTCACATCTATAAAACACGTAGAATATTACACACGATCAAAGACACAACCACCTCAGAAGTAACACTTCAGTGAGATACCAGCATTTGTTTTCACACAATGCATCTTGAATATCTCGTTAAGTGAAATAAAATACGACGTTTGGGCAAAAACACTTCCTGACACTCGTGACATAAAGCTGAAAATTAGCTTTTACAACTAATTTTAAGATTCATTTTTATCTTAAGAGGCCTAAATATTACTTCACATTCCAAGAAATCTTACCAAGCTGATGTTGTTTGTGCTTATTAAAAGCAAAGACACCTTTTTGGGGGTTTAACTTGAAGCCGCGCTGACAGAAAACAGACCAACGACGTGTGTTTAAGAGGCTTGAGGGGAAAAGATGAACTGATGATGTCACACCGAAACTCCGTCGACTACGTGAAGAAAATACGGACGACGCGAGAGATAAACCTTCCTGTTTCTGCTCATCAGAACCGTGGGACGTTTCTGGAGGTTTATTAGAATGTGAACGATGTACAGAGAGGAGGTGAGAGGGTGAGGGGGTGAGGAGGTGAGGTGAGGGGGGTCACGTGACTCGACCTGTGACACTTACTCTGTCAGGTGAAGCTGCTCTTTGTGAGCTTCTTCGTCTCGTCTCCAACGTGTAAACATCTGTTCCGCCAGACAATGTCCAGCTGTGGAGGAGGAGAAGAAGAAGGAGGATGAGGAGCAGGAGGAGGAGGAGGAGGAGAATAAGAATAAGAACCATTTAATAATGTATGTAAACTCTTCTTCTTTCAAACAGCAGATGGAGAGATGAAGATCAGATCATTGTGTAGTTTATATGAAGCACGTAAGGAGCTGAAATCATTCATGAAATAAGAACAAGAATGAAGAATCGAGATAAAAAAGTTTTACCAAAATATAGCGACAATAAGCATCTTTATGCTGAAGCAGACAGAGCGTTCTCCATAGCGACCCCTCCCTCTGGAACTTTCTACACAAACACACCTGAGACAACTGTGTTCTATGTTTTTGGTGTTTAACTGTTTTGATTTGATTTATTTGTTTGTAAAGTGCTCTATAAATAAAATGTATTATTATTATTATTATTAAACACGTTCTCATAGATCAGACATCTTCAACACCTCCACTTTTTCCCTGTGTGTAAATGCATGTGTGTGTGTGTGTGTACCTCTGTGTAAGGTGTGGTTGGTCTCTGCTCTCAGCGTGGCGTTACAGCTTCCTGTCTGCGGGTCACATGGACACTGGTCATCACAGCGACACTCCAGAGTGCAGGACGGACCGAAGAAGCCCAGAGGACACACTGACACACACACACACACACACACACACACACACACTTTGAATCCACATTACCATTCAGAAGTATCTCTTTTTCCAGGGTGGTGGTTCTACCTCGTTCACAGGCGGCGCCGTGAAAACCGGAGGTGCAGGCGCAGCGTCCGTTAACGGGGTCACAGGAGCCGCCGTTGACGCAGACGCAGGTTTGGTTGCAGCCGTCACCAAAGAAACCCGGCAGGCACTCTGTCAATGAAGGGAGGGGGGGGTCAATGATTACAATAACAAAGGGGGGAGGAGGCTGCATTTACAGGCTTTGGTTAAGCTAGTGTGTGCGTGTGTGTGTGTGTGTGTTAGTGTGCGTGTGTGTGTACCGTGGCTACAATTCTTTCCTCTCCATCCAGCATCACAGACACAACCATCTACAACACAAACAAGAAGACGTGAAACAGATTAACATTGAGATGCAACCAGCAGGAAGAAGAAGATGTTTTTTATGAATTTAGGAGAAATGAACAGACAAAGTAGTAAAATGTTGTCTCTCCTCCTCCTCCTCCTCCTCCTCCTCCTCCTCCTCCTCACTTACCGGCGGTGCAGACACCATGTCGGCCGCAGGCCGGCGGCTGACACACCAGAGAGTCGCAGGCGGCGCCCCGCCAGCCCTCCCGGCAGCGACAGCGTCCCTCCACACAGTCTCCGTGTCCGCTGCAGTCCGCCGGCCGGCAGCGCCGCTGGTGAACGCACAAGACGGTGGAGACGGGCCGAGCGCAGCGCCACCTGCTGTCGGACTCACTGAGAGGAAGAGGGAGGGTTAGTGTGATATCTTCATGGTGGAGATAGTAGGCTCGTTCCAGATGAACCGCTTCTCGCCTGGAAAGTAGACGAGATAATGTGGAAGCAGCAGGAGCGATTTCAGCCTTCAGAGAATAAACAGGAAGTCAAAGAAACACTCACTTCCTGTTAGATCTGTAGGCTAATTGTAGTTCACAGACCTCATTTGGATTCATTCATGTGTTTGTAAATATATATTTATGTGGAAACTTGCGTTATGTTTTCCATAAATAAGCTTTATTATTATAAACCACACGAGATTATGTTTTTAGATAAAACTTGTGTTGCACAACATGAGACTAATAGCCAACAATCGAGCGTTAAATATTACAATTACACAGAAAAATAGGATTTTCTACAAAACCTGGTAAATCTAAGAGCCAATCAGCTCTCTGATCAGGAGACAGCCAGCCGTTTCCCATCATGCATTGGGTCATGCAGTCGATGGAGTGTAACTGGCTCTAGAATCTACGTGAGGTCATCGTCGACCACGTGTTCATGACATCAGAGCAAGTCGGGGTCAAGTCGGACAGAAATCTACCCAGCATGCATTGTGCGGCGATGGATTGTGATCAAACCAGGCTCGTCTCCAATGAGCCTGGTTTGATGACACGTATGAAGGGTTTCATTGGCTCACCAGTGATCGGAGGGGTAGCTGGCCAATGAGCCGTCAGCCACGTAGGTGGAGGACCCGCCTCCGTCCAGATTGATGGCGTTGACGACTCCGTAGCTCTTCAGAGACTCAGCCACCTCCCACAGGTTCATGCTGCACAGACACACGACAGCAGGGAAGCTTCTTATTTAGCTTTCACATTAATATCCAGACAACTATCAGAGCAGGTGAACACGTTCACTTGAGTATACATTTTAATGGGTTTCAATGAACTTTCAGGGCGTTTTAGAGAAAACGACTCTCAAATACATTTAAGATGTTTAGAGTTTTAGCTTTTGGCACATTGAGTTGGAGCTTTGTATAAATAAAGTGCTCTCTGTACGTGCTGGTCGGCGACCGGTGAGGCTGCTGTTATTCATGAGAGGCGGTGAGTGGGAGGTCGTCGTGTTGGTCGAGCTGACCGCTACACGGGTTATTGAGCGGCTCTGATATCGAGTGAAGATGTACAGACAGACAGCGAACGTGTCCAGATACGTCAGCTTGTTGAGCTCCTCGAGGTCACGTCATCAACAGCAACGCATTCATCTTCAGTGTTGCTGCACTGAGGGGTCGGATCAATACTTTGGATTGGTCTTAGTGGGTTCCAGGTGACGTGAGCCTGTTTGTGTATTAATCTCACAAATCAAAGTCTGTCAGAGGTTAGAAAGCCTTCTACTGCCCCTCCATCACTCTCACCATTAGGGCTGATTCTCTGGCCCCTCCCTCTTCTGCTGTTTCTCCTTCGCCTCCGTCTCACTCTTGTTGTCTATTAAAGATTTATTCAATACATCTACTCAGGGATGGATTTCTGGATGGGGGCCCGAAATGTCAGGACAAAACAACTACAGAGACACCAATTGACCACAAAGAGACACAAAATGGCCACTAATCAATACAGAACAACCAAAAAACAACTACAAAGAGACACAAAACAACTACAGAGTCTGTGTTTCTTGCTCCTATGTAGGAGGGGTGGTGGGACCCTTTGCATGTCTACACCCAGGGGCCCGTTGTCTCATACACTTACTGTAGCGGACGCCCCTAACAAGCTCTGACAGCGCAGCGTGTATACACAACGTCCATCTTCATCTTCAGTGTCTTATCTCTGTCTGTGGTGTTCCCGTCGTCATAAAAACAATCCAGAGTGCACACGGTTAGTTTCCTCTACGTTTAGTTCAGTGATGCAGATCAAACCCTGCATATTTAATTCCCGTTGGGGCCACTTCTGTATTGACTCAAATTCCTGTAAGTCACTTTATGTTAATAGAATAAATGATCATGTGTTTTCTCTTTCCTCCACTTACTGAGAGAGCTGAATGAGAAGACTAAAGTATGACTGAGTGTGAGACTGTTACCCCCTCACTCCGGTCTGTCCATCGATGTGAAACAGGACCAGGTGGCCCTCGGCGTCGTGGCCCACCGCCGTCCTCGCCGACACCACGTCCACAAAAGTGCGGAATTTCCCTGTGAAAGTACGAGAAACATGAGCTGAACGTACAGATCGGGACGAACAGATCACAGATCAAACCTCTTCAGTCCAACCGCTGACTCAATACTCAGCATTGATCCAATAATGATCGACTGAGTTCATCATCCAGGTCCCAACAGTATTCTCCTCAGTCATGCAGCACAGTGAAGACTTCCATAAATGAAAGTTACATATTGTATATGATGTTCTACACTATCAGCCCTGTGTTTAACATGTATTGCTGCATCTTTTCTATCTTCCTGCATCATCTAGTCCATCCTACGAGCATCAATGGATCCCGATTGATAACCTGTAAATCAGAAGTGGACGTAGTTGTCGTCACATCATCCGTTGGTTTGTGGACTGATGTTTTGAAGCCTAAAGTTGTCAATCACTGTGTAGCCCCGCCCTAAAGCATCCCCTGCTTTATGGTCTGTGTGACTCTAAATGGACCATAATGTACTAAATGAACATCATGCTGTATTGAAGAAGACTTGAAACTAGAGATTGAGACCATAAACTCGTGTTTACAATGTTTACTGAGGTAATAAATCAAGATTAAAGCTGTGGATAATCATATAATCATAATAATATGGTTGTTGACAGACCGTCTCTACAGAGCGGCCATAAGGTTATAAAAAGATGAGGTCAAGTTTCAACATTATGTAAACAATGACAGATGAGTTCTGGGAAAAACAAATCCTTTGTTTACTTTTACAACATGTGTGTGTGTGTGTGTGTGTGTGTGTGTATGTGTAACAATAAAGAGCATAATGCAGTTAAATAATAACTGGATGTGCGTCGGGTCAGAGACGAGACGTCGTTACACTTAATTACAGGTCGCAGCAGGTTCTTAAAGGGCCGGTTGTGATATTCTGTATATTGTATGTAGTATGTTAGTGTAGTTGTATGAGGTACTTCTGCATAGTCAGTGTATTAAAGTAGACTAGTGCTGCGACTAATGACTGTTTTCAGGTTTAATTAATCTGCACATTATTTGTTTTATTCATTAGTAGTTTTAATGAAGTATAATAATGTTCTTAGAGCTCGTGTTATGAAGGTAAACAGCTCATAGTTCATCTCTAATATCTATTTATATTAACGTGAAATCATCTCCTTCAAACTACTGGATTTATTCAAGTTTATCACTAAAACTACATTTTACAGATGTGAACACATCATGATAACGTTATAATGTACCTTCAGCCAGTACTCATGTTCACTGAGCAGAGCCTGAAGGCATCATCATGTAACTGAAGTGAACCTCCGTTGGTTAGCCGTTAGCGGTGCTGCTAACGTTACTAGCTCTCCCCCTGTTGGTTAGCCGTTAGCGGTGCTGCTAGCTCTCCTCCTGTTGGTTAGCCGTTAGTGGTGCTGCTAACGTTACTAGCTCTCCCCCTGTTGGTTAGCCGTTGGCGGTGCTGCTAACGTTACTAGCTCTCCTCCTGTTGGTTAGCCGTTAGCGGTGCTGCTAACGTTACTAGCTCTCCTCCTGTTGGTTAGCTGTTAGCGGTGCTGCTAACGTTACTAGCTCTCGTCCTGTTGGTTAGCCGTTAGCGGTGCTGCTAACGTTACTAGCTCTCCCCCTGTTGGTTAGCCGTTCGCGGTGCTGCTAACGTTACTAGCTCTCCTCCTGTTGGTTAGCCGTTAGCGGTGCTGCTAACGTTACTAGCTCTCCTCCTGTTGGTTTAAACAGCTGCTGCTTTGCTCTCTGACTATGGAGAAGAACTTCATACAACACTTAAAAACCTCTCTAACGCTAGTTTTCATTTGTCTGATTAATTCTTCCCTCTGTTGTTCAGAAGCTCGTCTTCTGTAGAGTTTGATTGGACAGAAAACGTGCCGACTCTTCCGGACTAAATCACCCGTCTCTGTTTAGTTGTTCTCCCTGTGAGTGTGAGTGTACCCGTCTCCTGTGTCTCGTCACACTCGGCCTCCAGGCTCTGGTTAATGTAAACCTCTCCGTTCCTCAACAGCCACACCACACCGCTGACGAGCTGGACGAACGGGTTGGACTGGTCCAAAACGTCTTCCTGGGACAGATACCTGGAGGGGAGACAGATAGTCAGGACCTCAACATTCCTGAGTGTTTATGTTTCTACAGCAGGAGTAACCTCCGCTTCATGTGTCAAAGCTGCAGGGGATGCTTTAGGGCGGGGCTACACAGTGATTGACAGGTCTCTACCAGAGACATATACGTCACTCCTCCTCAGTCCAGATATGGTCACTTCCTGTTCACTGGTTGTGAAAAACAAAACTATTTGATGGATTGCCATGAAATGCAGTTCAGACATTCATGTTTCACTCAAGATGCATCACTCTGGTGATCAGCTGACTTTTAGCACCATCACCTGGTTAAATCCTTCCACCCTCTGTCCTGAGACCTAAGAAACAACCCCATGGATGCAATAGATGTCGCGTGCAAAGAATGGACTGAAACAGCAGAACTACAATGTGGAATATGTCTGCATATAAGAAGCGGACGTCACCCGTTGGTTTTTGGACGTTTTGAAGCCTCGAGTTCTGTATTTTGGCCGTCGCCATCTTGGATTTTTGCAACCAGTGAACAGAAGTGTCCACATCTGGACCGAGGAGGAGCGACACAATCCATCCAATATTTAATTGAAATGTTTCACATAAAACTCAAAACTGTGAACCTCATGGTGAAGTCTCCGATTTAAAGAATAATTCAAAAACACAATAATAATAATAATAATAGCAACAAAGAAAGAAAACAAAACGGTATTATTCAGTCAGTTTAAAAGCATCTTTGTGTCTCTCATTCTGACAACTTTAACCCAAATCCAGATGTTTAAAGTGACGAACTGACAGCTGGGTGAAACCACAGACCTCTCGGGGTTATTTCTTACTGCTAGAACGTTACCTCTGTTTACAACCAGTTAAAGTGTCCCAGTCTGACGTTTAGACCTCTGAACACAACTTCAGCTTGTTCCAGCAAGCTCACGTTCGATCTCCTTATCACTCACCTGAGCCGACACTACTTTTAAGGTAACCAGCTGTGTTGACAGCAGGACGGTGTTGTGAAACATCACAACAGGGAGAGAAAGGGGAGGAGCTAACAGCATCAATGATCTGGCTTTGCTCCGATATATGGACCTGGATATTTATAACGCTACTACGAGGTCAACACTCACCTCTAACACACACACACACACACACACACACGTTCTCACATTAAACCACGAAGAAAAGCCAATTTAGCTTGTGGTCAGAAATCTGTAGAATTCCTGCATGATGCAACGTCTGTGCAATAAGAAACATGTAAACACCTCACTCACACACACACACACACACACACACACACACACACACACACACACACATCCTTTTATGGTCTCAATCTCTAGTTTCAAGTCTTCTTCAATACAGCATGATGTTCATTTAGTAATTATGGTCCATTTAGAGTCACACAGACCATAAAGCAGGGGATGCTTTAGGGCGGGGCTTACAGTGATTGACAGGTTAACACTGGGACTCAGTATCACGGCTCCTATCTGGCTCTCTTACCCAAACACCAGGCTGCCGTCCCTCCTGATGCCAAACTGGGCGTTCTGCACCCCCCCGCTGTCTCTCACCATGCGACCGTCGCTCACCACGTTGCCGAGACACTCGAGCGTCTCGGTGTTGAAGAAGCCGGCGTTCTGGGCGTACAGACACCCGGCGGTGCTGCCGGCTGTCTCCTCCACCGTGGCCCTCTGCTTCATCGCGCAGCCGCCCGGCCCGCCGGGCTCCAACACCGACACCGTCCTCAGCGGGTCGCGAACCACCGTCACGTGACCTGGGAGCAAAGACGAGATGCTTTCAGGGACACTCAATGAACCAGAGGTTGGTCAATCAATCAACGCGTCAATCAAGTGATTTTTTATCTTGACTGACCATAAACCCGTCTGGAGCTTCCCGGGACGTCCGACACGAACACCGTGGACTCGGCCACCGGCAGCCCGCCGCGGTTACCGGAGGAGGGCCGGCTCTCGTGGGTGGAGTTGCCGTGGACGGCGGGCTGGCAGTCCCTGACGTGGCGGTGGGAGTGAGCGGGGCCGTGGGCGTGGCCACGAGCGTACGGCAGCATGACGTCATCGTCCAGAGAGACTCTACGAAGAGAGGAACGTTTTTCAGTTTTTAAAACATCAAGATGAAGGTAACAACTGTGGTGTGTGTGTGTGTGTGTGTGTGTGTGTATGTGTGTGTGTGTGTGTTAAATATAAGGTGTTTAATGTCTGAAATAGTTACTGGTTTTCATTTCATAAAAGTGTAATATTTTGTATGTTAGAGGAGTTTTCAATGAACAGTTAACAGAGAGGATCATAGAAACTACACCTCATCATCAACCTGCTTCATTTCACCGTTAACTCTGTATTTATGTATGTATATATGTGTATATTATGATATACACATAAATAAAGATTTCTCTCTTCTCTTTTTTAAGGCTTTGTTGGACTAACTGTGGTCCGACGGCGCCATCTCGTGGCCAAAGGGACAAACTACAGCAACATTTATATATAAACTATCAGTTTCCTTAAAGTATGAAACCAACACGTGATGACAGGACTCACAAAGTTTAAACATTTGAGATCAGCCTTTAAAATCATCACAACGCAGTACAAGTATAAAATGCACTAAATGCTATTAATGTGATATAACAACTAGTTTAATGGCATGTTTACTTTATTCAGACTTTAACTTAGTTCTTTGTATGTTCAGTGAAATAAGAGGACTAAAGGTCTTGTTGTGTTTGAAGGTTTGTGAACTTTGTAAAGTTTCTCAACAACTCTGATAAGAACTTTAAAAGTTAGACAAACAGTGGATGCTGTTGCCCAACAGCTGCTAACGTTAACTTATATCAGCATTAACTGGTGTTAGAATGGTTTTAAGTTCACAGGAGGAACATTTATATCCGTATAACTCAAGCTGTGTGTGTGTGTGTGTGTGTGCGAGTGTGTGTGTGTGTGTGTGTGTGTGTGTGTGTGTGTGTGTGTGTCCTTACAAGGGAAACGAAAGTCTGAACACACTTTTTTTTCCATTTTTAAGCTATGCTAACAGCTAGCATGGCTAACATTAGCAGCTATCTTAAAGACAGTTGAACCGGAGGTCTTACCGGGTGTTGTTGGTCTCTGACAGCCGGACAAAGAGCCACAACAGCAGCCAAACTAACGGATATTTCACCGACGATGCTGCCATATGAAGAGGAGAGAAACTAGCCTGAACTCCGCTCTCCTCCTGCTGGACCCATCGTCGTCATCATCCAGCGACCACACTCGTCAATGTAGAGGAAATAAAACACACGGCTTCCGGATAACTTTTACGAAATAAAAGCCCGACAGTTTGAGCCAAATCAGCTATTTTAGTTTTAGAATTTTTTATAAATAAACTACTTTTACTAGAAGCCCGTTTCGACCAGGTAATGAAAAAAATGTTTTTTAGTAATTATGGAAATTCAATTAAGTAAAAATGATAAGCTACATCAAATATTAACTTTAATAGTTCAAATATCGAAATGTTGACAAACATTTCAAACTCTAAATTTTAACTTATCTAATTTGACTAAAATAGTAATTTACTTTTAACCTAATCATTTTGACTTAATATCATAATCCTAACTTTCCATTAATATTTTTATGTCTTTTTTTCACTGTGTATTAAAATACATCAAAAATACTGTCAATGACAATAGTAAATGTTAAAATAAAAACATGTAGATTAAATATATAACCGGGGAAAAAAATCAAAGATAAAAAAATAGCTAGTTTTGAATTTTCTTTCAATGTTTTACTCTTATTTTGAAAGAAATATCCACACCTTCCGGTATTTGTGACGTAATATATGTAACTTGACGCAGAGCGGTCACATGCCAGTCATCACCTCGTGACTTCGTCACACAGCCACACGTCATCTGGACCGACACATGTAAACAAAGGGTTTTATTGAAGAACACACTTTGTTTCTACTTTGTGATTTTATACAAAGTATAAATGCTAAAAAATAAAAAATAATGCATACATGGTACAATTACACTCAAACTCATGTACTAATACCACACCGTGAAATATCCCATTACAAGTAAAAGTTGTGTGAACGTTCCATTTGATATATTCCACCATTAGATTATCTTTCCTCATACATTCATGTAACAGAAGGGTTGAATGGAGCGCCTTTTGAACTAATTATTTTCATTATTGATTCATCTGCTGATCATATTATCCATTAATCGATTGGTTTGTAAATATTAGTGAGAAATGGCGTCACAAACTGACACTTCCCTAAAAGATAAGATCCACAAATATGATTAAAAACAAAGCGACTGTGAAGTTTGTTGAGACTTTCAGAGCGTTCACATTTATCTCATAATAATCCCGATCAGAATCTATTAATATTGAGCATCCAACATTTGTTTTTGTTGACTTGTTTCCACTTTTAAAAGAACGGCAGCACATCATCCCGCATTAGAAACAGCGACACAATTTAAATAAGTTTAAAGTGGATCTATAACCTGCATCTCAGGCTGTTATTTGGTTGTTATTTATAATATGTTGCGTAGTGTTGTTGTGGTATTTAGTTGATTTAGTTGATGCTGCAGAAGCAGCCTCTCTTAAAGTCTCATAATCCGTCTTCAGATGTGATCTCAGACCTCGTCTCTGTTTCTTCAGGGTTTCTTTTTTCTCCAGTCCGTCATCTCATAAAATGTCTTGTATGTGTTTCCACTTCCTCAGATATGTTTCAGTATATCTGCGTCTTCCCTGCATCTCCTCTGACGTCGTTCAGCGTGACGTTTATGGAGAAGTAACCGAACAGAAGCCATCTCCGACTCGCCCGCATGCAGTGAAGCAGCTGTCGGATCAGCAGCAAAGAGGCCAGAGTGACGGTGATGATCAGCCATGTTTGTCTGTGGAGAGAGACGGCAGATTACACTTCACCCTCATGTGTGCCTTTACAAAACCATCAACATAATATCTAAGATAAAAGCCTCAGAATGAAACAAGCTCATGAAGATACTCAATGTCTTGTGATGTTTTCTCCCACTGAGCAGGAGAATGTCTGCGTCTTTGGAAACCTTCAATAAACCTTCTGAAGCACTTATTCTAATAAACCGGCTAGGTTCAGGCAGAACAGTGTTGAACCAGACTTTTAAAAATACACATTAAAAGACTCTCTTGTTTTAGTTGTGACATACATGGAGACAGTATATATATACATATATACACTACTTTAATATAGTTGCTGTTAATAATCAAACCAAGGAAATAGTTTGATGAACTTGCCACGTTTCTGTGTTAAAGTTTACAGTTTACACTTACAATCAACACATTAAATCAACCAGGAGGTTTATACTGTCATTAAACGTCAGTATAATGATTACAGATCTTATTTAATGTCTCTTTTTTCTTTACTTTATCTTCTATTATTTGGCCATACGTCACATCTTAAAGGAGGAGAAAGTAGAGCTTCATGAGTAACGTCGAACTAACTGACTGTCAAAATCATCAGTTATTAAAAAGAATATAGTAGTACAGCACTGTGCTATTCAAAATCATCATTTTGGAATAACTAACTAATTCATCATTGGTTGTCATGTTGACTCATCTTAAAGCTCCTGTGATAAATGGCACAAGGCGACGCATACTTTTTATGGCAGGCTCAGAACCATGACAAATATCTGGAGGAGTCACAAGGAGTTCCAGCAAAGAAACCGTGAAAGTTACAAACAACCAGAAATGTCAAAATGTTATGAGGTGTGGCAGTCAGTCAGTGTACGTGTGTGTGTGTGTGTGTGTGTGTGTGTGTGTGTGTGTGTGTGTGTGTGTTTGCATGAATGAATGAAAGCAGGGAGGAAACAAGGACGGATGAAAGGAGGTAAAGAAAGGATGTGGAGTGTGGAGCGTAGGGAGCAGAGTTCCCCCTTACTCTCTCCCACATGGAGCAGGTCAGGTGCCATCTTATAGGACTGGGAACACCAGGCCCAGGTGTTCCCAGAATGCCTAAACGACCCGACCACACCTACTGGCATCTGCAACACAAAAGACAAAGACAACCAGCCCAGCAGCCAAAAGAGGCGGGGGCCGCCACACCCTCTTGCACAATATAAATTAGGACACACACACACACACACACACACACACATTGCAGTGTGTCTCATTTTTGTACAAACTAAAACAAACATGTATTGATCAGTACTAACCAGTCCATGAAGCAGGGAGAGTTGTTGTTGCAATTCCTACAGGAGTATACAGACTACTTCACAGTTGTAAACGTTTGTGTCCCAGTGTAATTAACGTTGCAGCGCAAGAATGAAGGCTGGGACACGGTCTCCAGCTATGGAGCTCAGTGAGCTCAGTGTGCAGTGATGGTGCATGTGCATGGTGCACCATCACTGCAGCTGCGATGATATTGGGGAATAAAGGGATGGCGTCCGCTCAGGTGTTCTTTGGTTGCACTCAGCCTGACAGAACTTGTTGGGTATGCTCATGCGCCAGATTTTACCGCGCATGTGTTTGTACCACCAATGATATGACGCTCGACATCTCCACTTCAGCCGACAGGAAGTAAACACGGACCCAAGCTGACACTAATTCTGAGTCAGACTAAATGCCTACAATGTAAGGAATCTGCAGAAAGCCAGTCATTATTTGGGGGACTGACATGGAGGACTGAAGAGAATCATCAAATCTTCGACACTTACTCTGTTAGATAGACTTTGCCTCTGCACGTCTCCTCATGTTGTTGTCTCCATGATGCAAACATCTTCCTAGTCAAACAAAGACCTGCTGTGGAAGAGAGAAAAGCAGCGCTGTAAATAGAATATCAGATATATAACCATTGATTAGACCTCTGTGTAGTGTGGCGTTGCAGATTGAGGCACAGCTTCCTGTCAGCGGGTCACATGGACGAATCAGCATGTTACAAACTCTGGAGAATCAGTGTTATTGACTGATTAAATGGCGATAGCAATGTGCTTAAACTAATCTGTGACAAGACTGTTTAATGAAGCATTAGGTTGCTAAATTTAGCAGTTGGCTAGTTAGCTAGCTAGCTCGCTAATTCCACCATGATTTCACTCTACAGTAACAGAACATAAAAAAGAACCACATTTACATTTAGCCGGACTGTTTTGAAATTACCGTTCACGTTAGCCGTTACCCGCTAATGCTTAATTGATAGAATGCTAACTATTGTTCTGATTATGGTAAAGTCAGAGTGCTAAAACGGCCTAAACAGTATAAACTCTTATAAAGCAAAGGCTGGCATATGTGTATGCTAGCGATTAGCATAAGTGACTCACAGGCTAATTGAAGTGGTGACGACTACTCTTTACGTAACATACTCTATATTAGAGTTTATACATTTCAACCAACAGGTTGGGCCCACATCTTTACAGAGACCTGGATCCATAGTGGTCCAGGATCAAGCAGGACTCTGGTGGACTCTGTGTTTACGTCAGTGGTTCTCAAACTTTTTCTGTCGCGCCCCACTTTGGAGGAAGAAAAATTTTCATGCCCCACTGCCCCAACGAAATTGTAACAAAATGGTGTATGTTGAACTTTTATTGAAATAACATTTTGTGACTCCTCCGTCTGTGTTTTTTCAAATAATAGAATAAAGAAAATTGCAATCATTTTCAAGTAAACCAGATTGCTCCATCAGACAATAACTAATAAAATGTGCAATCACTTTGTTAGAACAATGCAAATAAAGTTATATCTGTGCAAAACTACAATTTGGCAAAAAAATAGCTTATTGCAATTGGCTGCAATTAACCTGTTTTGCACTAAACATCTTTTCAAGATAACAATAAAGTGCAACCTGTGAAAAACTAAACAAAAGTTTCATACTATCCGCAGCTAGAGTTTTCAGACATAAAGCACAGACTGGTCTCTCCTCATCTCCTACCGCGTTCACTGTGAAACACAGAGCAAGATAGGCGTCATCATATTTTCTTCTTGGCTGCTTGCTGTTCGTCTCGGATGCATCGCTTGCGGTTGCTTTTCTGTTCCCGCCTGCCAAATGTCTCTTCATTTGGCCAAGGATCATGGCCGTCGTGCATGCGCAAGTGTAACCTGTTAACGGCGTAACGTAAACATTTACACAAAAGTACAGGCATTTCGTCATGTATTTATTAATTACTTAAAAATTTTTTTTTTTTAAAAAAAACAATTAAAAAAATAAAATCTGCATTTCCCCCTGCGCCCCACCAGTAATACCTCAAACTGTGGGGCGCGCCCCTCTAGTGGGGCGCGCCGCACAGTTTGAGAACCACTGGTTTACGTCATGATGCTTTGTGCTCAGACACAGTCTAAGTTCATGGACGATGTTTCCCTAGTGTTGAAATGTTGTTATTTTAAGATGTCTGCCACATTATCTGTCCAGAGAATTGTTTCTGTTGTTTACATTCCTCATGAAGCGCTTCAGTTTCCTGGATATCTGGGATTCCACAACATGAACAAAGCAGCAACAGTGATTGTTTCAGCCATGACTGATGAAACATTGTCTACACGGAGTTAAACCTCTCCTGTGACGTAAATAAACACAAATGAACGCTCAGATCAATCTCCTGCAACTAACGCGACACAAAACAATTAACTTTGTGTTTGGTGTGAACACAGAATTTAGGTTGTGGGCAACAAACAAGGGATTGTAACACGTAGTCCTTAACAGAACTAATGTCGAACAAAATATCAGTATTGTATATCAGAAACCTTCAAAGAAAATGTTCTATCATGAGGCAGCGAGGACCTCTTAAATACAGACAAAGGACTTTTTAAAACAACAGGGTTCAGATTCCCTGACACTCATCCAACGTCTCTCAGCGACACCAAAGGTTCTCTGTACAGTCAACAACAAAAGGAACCAAAGAATGTGGATTCATTTGTAGTCGTGGTGGTGAAACCACGCACTGCAGGACAGCTGAGGGCAGTGAGTGCTGTAAAGTTGTCACACCACACTGGCTGAGCAACGGGTTGTAGAGCAATATCACCCTGAGGTGGTCGGAATCATCCCTGAAAGTCACAACATTATATTTCCAGATAGTTATAAAAGAATCTCCACATATCCAGCAGCCCATGACATAGAGATGTTACCCTCTTTTTAAGCTCTGTCCGCCCACGTGAAACAGGACCACGTTGCCTTCGGCGTCGTGACCCACCACCATCCTCGCTGACAGCACGTCCACAAAATCACGGAAAACCTCTGCAAGAACGTAAAAGTGTGTTTTAATGAGACTAAAACAACAGAGACTTGTGTTATCTGAATAAATATCCAAAAATGAACCCGCGGAATTGTATTTCACATTCAATTTCATTTTGGCCGGCTTACTTTGGCAGCGTTTTTTAACATATATTATTTCAAACTTTAAAAGTGATGAAAATTGTGTTTATTCGATTGCAAATGTTGCACATTTCGTCTGCTGCTGCTTTACCCATATCGACTATGTTGCTCTCGGCCTCCAGGCTCTGGTTGATGTAAACCTCTCCGTTCCTCAACAGCCACACCACACCGCTGACGAGCTGGACGAACGGGTTGGACTGGTCCAAAACGTCTTCCTGGGACAGATACCTGGAGGAGGGGGGGGGGGGGGGTAAAGAGATACCTCGGATTGTTTAGAAGTGAGGCTGTACACGAGTTACAGATCCAGAGTCAGTGTTTTACTACAGTAGATAGACAGACAGCAGGAACAGCTCGGGAGTAAATCAACGTATTTCAGACAACTACGAATCTATGTCAGTTTAAGTGAAAGCTAAGACACCAGACTCCATTCACTAAAACAGTGATTTTACCTCTAAAAGAGTTGTTGGTCTACTGCTGCCTCCATCTGTTGGTGTGTTTGTGTTGTTGTGTGACTTTGGTAAATCCAAGCTAATCCTTAACATCTCCTGAAGGCAACACACTGACTATGGATAAGAGCCTCATAGAACCTCATTGAACCTCATAGAACCTCATAGAACCCCATTTTAAAACAATCCGAACTATCCCTTTAAATCCCAAATCCATTGTCATTGTTGTTGTTCTTAATGTTCATATAAATTCTTCGATATATATTTATACTGTACATAGTAGTTAAATGTTTATGCTTAGTTTCTCTGTTCTACTTTGTTGTCTTTAATGTCCTTGTTTTTGTATGTTTTTGTATGTTTCTTGTTTATTTGTATATTCCATGTTTGTACGTTGAGAGCAAAGTGTAAACCGGAGTCACATTCCTTGTATGCGTACGTATACATGACCAATAAAGCTGATTCTGATTCTGATTGAAGGTCTTGTCACTACTTCTCTTACCCAAACACCAGGCTGCCGTCCCTCCTGATGCCAAACTGGGCGTTCTGCAGCCCCCCGCTGTCCCTCACCATCCGGCCGTCGCTCACCACGTTGCCCAGACAGCCGTACGAGGTGGTGTTGAAGAAGCCGGCGTTCTGGGCGTACAGACACCCGGCCCGCACGGCCGTCTCCTCCACCCTCACCCGTGGGGGGCTTTTCTCACAGCCACCGGGGCCGCCGGGCTCCACCACCGACAATGTCCTCAGCGGGTCGTGAACCACCGTCATGTGACCTGGAGAGATGACGATGATGCTTTTGATACAAGATGGAACGTAAAGGATCCACATAACCATTACTGCTTGACTCCATCACTGACCGTTGACCCAGCGGGACGCGCCCGTGCCGACTGGAGTCTCTGACATGAAGACGGTGGACTCGGCCACCGGGAGTCCATCGTGGCTCCTGGAAGGCCAGGTCTCATACGTCGTATTGCCATGGGTGGCAGACTGGTAGTCCTAACGTGGCGATGGGAGTGGGAGGGGCCATGGCCCTCGGTGTACGGCACAATAACGCCATCGTCCTCAGAGATACTGTGGAAAGTTTTACAGGTTAAATTTCAAAGATCAGGTCTGCGTCCCTATAACAAAGTACTTTGTTGCTTCTGAGACGTGTGGCTCACAATGAGAATGCTGTTAAACATACACGTGCCTGGTTGCAGATGGTTTACTTCATTTAACATTCTTACTGATAATGAAGACAACATTTAGAACAAAGTGAGGTTGTCTGCAGGATAAACACACCAGTCACCATCAGTTGATTCATCATGTTGTTCACACAATATTAGAAAATTGGCCAAAGTTGACATCTGTTAAATGTTTTTTTCTGACAGTCCAAAAGTAATTATTTTAAGTTTACAATTATATGATACAGAAAAAATAAAATAACAAGCAAGCATAAGGTTATAGACCATTAGACCATGACACTTCAGGCTACCTCGCGCTAATAACTTTTAATTTCGTTTATTTTTTAGCAAACTTCTCACCGAGCACCGTCGCTCTCCAACAGACACACCAGCAGCACGAGCCCCACACACGAGCAGCTCATTCGATGTTTAGTTAAAAACACGACAGCCATGGTCCCGCGCGAGGAGATCGATGTGACCTCCAACCGTCTGGTGCAACAATGCACGGAGCTACGTCCGGTAACGCTGACCTGTCTGTCTGTTGGGAGAGAATCACAGGCATCCCTTCTTATCTTTGTCGTTAAACCGGATTAATTCAACATTCCTCGCGAGTGACACACGAGACACCCAAATGATCCCTCGGGTGTCTCGTCTCGTCAGGCCTGCAGCTTCCACCAATTGTTCAAGCATTTATATGCAAATTAAGTTAAGAGAAGACACTTTATGAAAATGCTTTACTTTATTTATTTCACTTTCATTTATTGCTTAGCAAAAATAAATAAAACTACGACACACACTGAACATTATATACAAGAGAGGCTAAACACATCCTGGAGATTTAAATGAGGTGCAGCTCAGTGTACTATGGAGGCTACTCCTAATATTCTGAACACCAGCGAACAGTTCATGCCATAATACTCATCAGTGCAACAAAACCAAGTAACTGTCTGTTTGGTTGTTTTCTCAGTTCAGTCAATAAACATTTTCATCTCCTATTTGGGTCAAACTGATTTTTTCAGATACAAATTCTGTTTTTTTTATTTATACAAGAAAAATATTTTCCATACAGTTTAGGTCATGGAGCTTTAATGAGACATATATGTTGGGCTGGCTTCTTGCCATTAACTTTGAACTTCTTATCCTAACATATACATCTGAACTAACACTTTAAAACACCAAAGTCACACAATAACACAAACTAAAACTCTAAAATGTATCTCCTGTGTGGATTCTCATGTGTCTCTTTAAAGTTGAACCCCGCTTAAAAGATTCCTTGCAAACTGAGCAGCTGTAAGGTTTCTCTCCTGTGTGGGTTCTCATGTGTACCTGTAAATGTGAACACTTGTTAAAAGATTTCTTACAGACTGAGCAGCTGAAAGGTTTCTCTCCTGTGTGGGTTCTCATGTGTACCTGTAAATGTGAACACTTGTTAAAAGAGGTCTAACAGACTGAGCAGCTGTAAGGTTTCTCTCCTGTGTGGGTTCCCATGTGTGTCTTCAGATTTCCCTTTCTTCCAAATGTTTTCTCACACTCAGAGCAGCTAAATAGTTTCTCACCAGCGCTACATCTTGAATCACTGACATGAACTTCATCAGGTTTCACAGAGTTTAAACCTGACTGAGGTTCTCTGGTCTCCTTCCAATCATCACTGTCATCAGTGTCAGAAGAGTCTCCAGTCTTCTCATCAGAATCTGGTTCTGGATCTGAGTTCCTGCCTGGTTCTGGTCCTCCACAGTCCTCTCCATCAGCTTCTGTTTCCATCTGTTCAGTTTGTCTTTGATGAAGCTGTGAGGACTGAGCTTCCTCTTCACTCTTCACAGGAGTGAATGAGAACTTGACATCAGCCTCCTCTAGCCCTTGAAGCTGCTCTCCCTCCTGACTGGTCAAGAGTTCCTCCTGTTCCTCTTTAATGTGTGGGGGCTCTGGGTCTTGCTGTTCCTCTTTAATGTGTGGGGGCTCTGGGTCCTCCGGTTCCTCTTCAATGTGTGGGGGCTCTGGGTCCTCCTGTTTCTCTTTAATGTGTGGGGGCTCTGGGTCCTCCTGTTCCTCTTTAATGTGTGGGGGCTCTGGGTCCTCCTGGTCCAGACTGGACTCCTGCTGCTCAGGGGGAACCTCTTCTTTAACCACCAACAGCTGCTGGATGTCTGCAGGAAAACAGTAAACACACACAGAGACGTTACAAAGAAATATTAGTATTGAGCAAATAGTCTCCTGTACATACACTTGTTTTTCCTGCCATCATTCCCTCTTCCTCTCCATGTGCACAGTTACCAAACAGACATGCCGACACAAATTGTAAAGACACAACACACCAGCAGAAAAAGGAGTCATCAATAGTTTACATGGCAAAAAAGTATGGCACTATGTCACGAATTATGTCACGATATTAGTTTGTTTTCATCCTGTCTGCTTGTTTTATTAACTCTCCTGTCATTTCAGATCCTACCATTCACACCCGATCATCTCTCATTCCCCTCACCTGGTCCTCCACACCCATCTCACCTGCAGCCCATTCCCTCATTAGCCCTCACTATTTAGGTCCTCTCACTTGCACATGTTCCCTGCCAGATTGTCTTGTGTGTTATTGCCAAGTTCTCCAACGTACCTTTACATTGCTCATGATCTGCCTGTTTTGACCCTGTCTGCCTGTTTTTGACCTTGGATTTTTACCTGCCCCTTATTGGATTTGTTCGCCTGTTTGACTGACCTCCTGGTTTTGACCCTGCCTGAACTCTAGTAAAAGAACTGAACTTGTATCTTGTCTCCGAGTTGTGCTTTTGGGTTCTAGTATCTGTAATCCTTACAGTACAATCTGGCCTACATGAACCCAGCCGACTCTGCACGTCCCGAGACGGAACCTCTGACTCAGACCAACATGTTGCTAAGCCACGAGCAGCAGCTTACCTTCTTAGCAGAAGCAATGCAGGCTATGAGCGTCCGTCACGAGCGCAGCATGGAGTCTCTCCGTGATCATCTGATGAGTTTCTCTGCCGCAGCGCGGGGTCCAGATTTTGCCAGTGCTCCCAGCCCTCCTCCTCACACTTCTCCCATGTCGGATGCACGCTTGCCTCCTCCAGAGCGTTATTCTGGTGCTCCTGGTTCCTGCCGGCCATTCCTGATTTAGTGCTCCCTCGCCTTCCCCTCCGAGAGGTCCCGAGTAGCGTATATCGTATCTGTCCTCCGCAGAGTGGGAGAGACAGTCGTCGATCTGCGCTTCAGTCCAGCTATTTTCTGAGGAACTGCTGAAAGTCTTCAATCATGCCACACCTGGAAGAGAGGTCGCTCAGGGTGTGTTTGACCTGAAGAAGGGAGGGAGATCCGTAGCTGATTACTCCATCGAGTTCTGCACCATAGCAGCCGAGAGCAACTGGAAAGCCCCCTCGCTACTCGATGCCTTCTACCACGGTCTCTCGGACCGCCTCAAGGACAAGTTGGCGGCTCGAGATCTTCCTTTTTCCCTATCTGCTCCTGAGACGAAGACTATGGAGAGATATATTAATGACTCATTGGCTACAGGAATCATTCGACCATCTTCATCTCCAGCGGGAGCGGGGTTTTTCTTTGTCGGAAAAAAGGACAAATCCCTGCGCCCTTGCATTGACTACAGAGGACTTGATAACATTACTGTAAAAAATAGGTACCCTCTTCCACTTATTGCCTCTGCTTTTGAGCTGCTACAAGGTGCTACCATTTTTTCTGAACTCGATCTCCGCAATGCTTACCATTTGGTGAGAATCCGAGAGGGGGACGAGTGGAAGACTGCCTTTAATACTCCTAGTGGACATTATGAGTATTTAGTTATGCCATTTGGTCTCACCAATGCCCCTGCAGTCTTTCAGGGGTTGGTCAATGATGTTCTCCGGGATATGCTCAATGTTTCTGTTTTTGTGTATTTCGATGACATTCTTATCTTCTCGAAGTCTCAACAGGAACATGTGGTCCATGTACGCCAAGTCCTCCAAAGGCTTTTGGAGAACCAGCTCTTCTTAAAGGCGGAGAAGTGTGAGTTCCACACCACAGAGGTATCGTTCCTGGTTACTCAATGCTGGTAATATCCAGATGGACTCTGCCAAGACCAAAGCAGTTGCTGACTGGCCCTCCCCGTCCACACGCAAGGAACTTCAACGCTTTTTGGGCGTTAAAAACTTCTATCGGCGGTTCATCCGTAACTACAGTTCCGTGGCTGCTCACCTCCCCGCATGTGCCCTTCCGGTGGTCCTCTGTGGCAGCAGGGGCCTTTGGTGAGTTAAAATCACGTTTTACCTCTGCTCCCATCCTCATATTCCCAGATCCTGCCCAGCAGTTTATTGTGGAGGTGGACGCCTCGGACACTGGTGTAGGAGCGGTCATTTCTCAGTGGTCGGCTGAGGACCAAAATGTTCACCCCCTTCTGACGGTAACAGTTATACTCACGCTCATTGATCGATTTTCCAAGTCTGCTCTGCTCATTCCACTACCCAAGTTACCTACTGCCAAAGAGACTGCTAGAATATTACTGCAAAATGTTTTCCGGCTGCATGGTCTTCCCATTGACGTGGTCTCCGACCGGGGACCACAATTCACCTCTCGCTTCTGGTCAGAGTTTTGCAGGCTGCTGGGAGCCACGGTCAGTCTTTCGTCAGGGTTCCATCCACAGTCTAATGGGCAGGCTGAGCGGATGAATCAGGAGATGGAGACAGCCTTACGCTGTCTCTCCTCCCGCAACCCCTCCTCCTGGTCTGAGCAGCTCTTGTGGGTCGAGTATGCCCAGTTCAGCCACCGGGTTCTCACCGTTCCAGTGTGCCCGTGGATATCAGCCACCACTCTTCCCGGAGCAGGAACAAGAGGCCAGTGTCCCCTCAGTCCAGGCATTCGTCCAGCGGTGCCGACGCACTTGGAGGCAGGCCCGCTCCACACTCTTGCGCTCGTCCGGCCGCTACCAAAGGTCTGCCAACACACGCCATGTTCCTGCACCCCGTTATGCCCCAGGACAACGTGTCTGGCCGTCTACGCGGGACCTTCCCCTCAGAGTGGAATCCAAGAAATTGGCTCCTCGCTTCGTGGGCCCTTTCCCTGTTTCTCGAATCATCAATCCTGCTGCTGTCCGTCTTTGGCTGCCATCGTCCATGAAAATTCATCCCACCTTTCATGTCTCCAGGATTAAACCCGTCAAGGAGAGCCCCCTTCAAAGGCCTTATTGGATTTGTTCACCTAACCTCCCGGTTTTGACCCTGCCTGAACTCTAGTAAAAGAACTGAACTTGTATCTTGTCTCCGAGTTGTGCTTTTGGGTTCTAGTATCTGTAATCCTTACACACTACCCAACATTGTTAAGTATTCAAAGAACTGAGATGTGATCATGTGGGCAGTTATAGTTGACTAATGTACGTAAACCTGCCACCGTAGAAACGGTGGATAGAACCTTCAGAAGCAGCCACAACGTAACCCTGGACGTGCATCACCGTTTCTGAACCAATAGCACTCCACCGTGGTAGTGAGCCGGAGAGAACATCCACGTAAAGACGATGAAACTGAAATATGACGATGACACAATGTGAACTAATAAACTTCGTCTAGAGACTGCTCTCAGGAACCTATAGGTCAGGGTACACTCACTCATTCTCACACACACACACACACACACACACTAACTATGGTGAGTATTGTTCAGTAAATAAACTGTTATATTCTAGGGAGCAGATTTGTGTTGTGATAACAGCTGGATGTTACATTCAGTGCTCGAATTCAAACCTTCACCGTTCACTCTGGATGTGGTAAAAATACTTTGACTATTGACATTTTGAGTGAACACAATATTGAGATTATCCACAGTGTGGTTATTGGTCCCTGATCCCAGGGTGGTCCCTGTTATTGATATAGCTTAATAATCATGTTAATGTTATGATTATCAATAATTACATTTTCATACCAGATCCAAACACATTATCTACACAGGTCTGTATGTGTCACGATAACAAGGTCTGTCTACGCTGCATCCCTTTTACAGTGTAGCAATGGAAACTGATGATATAATATTTGAATAAACTCTTATGTGACCATGAACATATCAATCATTTTAGAATTCAACAATTTGCAAAATCCACGTGGTAACAAAGAGTAAATATATTCTGTCATATGAACCAACCTGCTCTGTGTAACCGGAGCTGAGGGATGAGAACAGCGTCCAGTAGTTTCTGTTGTCGGTCGTTCTCCTCTTTTGATCGAGAAAGTTCCTCCTCGTACTCCGCTATGGTTCTTTCAAACAGACCACAGATCTCCTCAGCAGCCGCAGTTAGTCGCTGGTTGACTAAACATCTCAGCATGTTAATTTTAGACATTCTCACTAAACCAGAGGGAAAGAAATGCAGCGTTACATTTCAGAAAGAGACCAAAACCATGTAGTGTTCAAGAACAAATGTCACTTCTGCTGAAAACGTTGCTAAAATAGCTAAAGAACCAGCCATCAATAACATTTAACATGAACCACGAGCAGCGCAGACAAGAGGAACTATTAAAAACTGATAAAGTCTAGTTCAAACTAGAACATGTTGACAGTGTGGCTGCTACTGCCCAAAGACATCAAAAATATATACAGTATATACACGCTAATATTACCAGTAGTATCATTGAGGTTCAATTGAGATATCGCTTCTCTCTTCAATCATAATTAGCGAGTTCTTAAACGCTGCCTGTCACTCAGAGTAAAATAAAATCACATGAAACAAAGTTATCTGTCTCGTCTAAGAAAGAGCTATCAAAATGCTAGGCGCAATATACACATGCACACGCACACACTCACACACACACTCCTCTTCCAGAACAGAGACATCTTTACATTACCATTACTTTGTGATGTTATCACATACAATTCTGACCAAGTTGCTATATCACACCCTCAATAACAGGACATTTACATGTTATCACAGAGTTTAACCGTTAAATGCTAATCCGTGAGCCTGCTAGTCAGCTAGCTAGCTAAATACATGAGAGTCACTCACTTACCTCAGAGAAGATGTCGAAGGGGGGGGAGGAGCCAATCACACTTGTCTTATCAGAAGATTCAAATCTGATTCGTCCTGTTGTCCGTTTCCTCCCCAGCAACAGCAGATTGATTGGCTGAAAGGTTTAGTCGATCAGAGTGAACTTCTCATTTTGGCCACTAGCGCGAATTTGGAGGCACTGTTTCACCCCTTCCATACAAGTGAGGAGACCCCGTTTTCCCCTTTGAGTGACAGATGTCCCAGCATCCACAGCAGCTGACTACAGTAAACAGCATTTACAGAGTTTTATCACGGCTATATCTCCGGACAAACAGTCAAACATATCAAACTTAAGTACGGCTTGTCAGTTGTATATATGAGTAAACAATTTTTATAGTTTGCTTAAGTTTTTTTGTTTAGCATTGTCAGGTTCTAACTGGGTTTGTTGTGGACTCATGTCTTTATGTCAAGATATTAAAAAACACTGCTGAGGAGAAAAATGCCCAAATAATAAAACTAAAACAAATACATTTACATCACACATAGATCCCTCCTGCATGGATTGGATTTTAAATGTTGTAAATTTGAAAATAAACACAGTAGCGCTTTCAAGTATTTTTTCAAAATAAAATGACAGACGCTAGATATTAAGTTACTGCGATAACTAGTCTGTCTTATCTTCGTCTCTTTTACAGGAGATCCAAAGGAAATAAAATACAAAATATATGTTATTTTTGCAACGGTTCAGATCCGTGTGAGCTGCTAGTAGAATATTTGCTACTCTTATTTTGGAGGCAGTATGGTTGCATTTCCGGTATTGGTACGGATGCGGATCACGTCTGTGACCTGCTACTTTCTGCGTGATTTTAACATAAAAACAACCACATTTACGGTTGTTATTCTTTTAGATAATAGTGGTCAGTTACCTTTATGTCTATAAATGATTTTAAATTCATCGGTATATATTTTCAGCAGCTCTCGTTAAATTCAAAAGAAGCGGACTTTAAATCCCGTCGGCGTTGGTTGCGCGGGGGAATGTTTTTATTGTGACACAAAGGGTGAAAGTTGAAGGTGGAAACATGGCCGCTGGAATCAGCGTTAAACATGGATTATTACGCAATAAAACGTCGCTGTATCGCGCTCTTCACAGACAGATTTCACCCAGCAGCGTTCGTCTCCAGCGAGCTGCGGGTGTTCAGAGCGTGAGAGCCGCGAGCAGCGCGACAACCGACTCTCAGACGTACTGCATGGAGCTGGTGAGGTGGGTCTGACTGCTAGCTAATGCTAACAACAGTTAGCATTACAGCCAGACACGTCACGATGTGTCCCATAGCTAGTTTAAAGAGATACAGCGCTCCTATTAAATGACGTCACAACACATTATGACGTAAAACTGTGAACGTTTTTTTTTTTTTTAAACTATAACTCCATTACTCTGTTGTTTGGTTAAATCATTGCACTACTATTTAGTTAGTTAAGTTAATATTCTATTTCAGTGTATATATTTTGTATTTTATATTTAATATTGTACTCTGTTATTTTATTTACCTGTGCCATAAATGTCCCCTTGCGGGATTAATAAAGTATCTGTCTGTCTCTGTCTATCAAAAAACAACAACTTTTGTTTGTTTGAAAAATATTGTATGTATTCTTGTACACCTGAACAAAATAATGGTAAAAGTAGAAACTGGCAAAGTACTGAGTTTTTGATGTGAAGTTATGGAAATGATTTGAAAATACAGAATGAACTTTAACTTTAGAAGAATGTCATCAACTGCACCTTATCAGTCTGTCCTCCTCCTCCTCCTCCTCCTCAGGTCCAGAGACTATGACGGCTACGTGTCCTCCCTGCTCCTCCCAGTGGAGGCGCGGCGCTCCTCTTTGGCTCTGAGAGCCTTTAATGTGGAGCTGGCACAGGCAGGTAGTCCAACAGCGCGGCTGGATGAGGAATGACTACTGATAATACTACCTCCACCAATACTTCTGTTACTACCGCTGCTCCTGTTTCTATGATAAAAGCCTGGGATTCCTTTTAGCTCGTCGAGCAATGTCTTTCCTACATTTGTTTCTCCACAAGGTGAAGGACTCTGTTTCCCAGAAGACCATTGGGTTGATGCGAATGCAGTTCTGGAAGGCGGCCATCGAAGAAATCTACAGAGACGAGCCTCCGAACCAGCCGGTCAGCACCGAGTTGTGGAGGGTAAATACCTGCAGACAGCAGAACATTCAATCTATGAAGGGTTTGGTTCCCAGAGTAACAGCAGCAAAGGCTGTTGGGATGTTTAAACGCTTCAGCTGAGTAACAGTGCGGATGATGTTTTGCAGGCGGTGAGGAAACATTACCTGACAAAGAGATGGCTGCTGAGGATCATAACAGAGAGAGTAAGACACACCTCCACATGTAGATGATCAGTCTCTTGCTGCAGCATGTAGTTATGCTGATAGGAGACGACATGTTTCTAAAAATCAAAGGATATTTTCAGTAATTCCTCTAATTCTCTGATGAAATACGGGATTGTTTTACTTGGCGTCTTCACCTTTAAGTTGAACTGTTCACGGTTCATATGCAACCTCCGGTTCTGAAAAGACTTCTTCAGGACCCAAGATGGCGACGGCTACAAACCAAGATGGTGACAGATAAAAACCAAGATGGCGACTGTAAAATTGCCGAACTCGAGACTTCAAACCAATGGGTGTTGCACTGTGACTGAGTCCGCTTCTTATACAGCCTGAATGTTTTCAACCTGTAACGATCCTAAATGCCTCGTTAAAAGTGGACGATGCGTTCTTTTAAACCACTGCTTTCTTTAAAGACGAACTCTGAAATCGAACAAGTTACCGTTTAGAGTAACGACCTTGAAAATTGTGTTTCACTAGGAGACGGGTCTGGATGACCGAGCCTACAGAAACCTGCAGGAGCTGGAGACGTACTCGGAGAACACACAGTCCTCTTTAATTTACCTGCTGCTGGAGTGTTTAGGTGAGTGACTGTAAAACATGTCCTCTCTGTTGGCTTTGCTACATACTGAATCCTTCCTTCTGATTGTGAGCTCATTAGTCACAGTTACGATAAGTTGCTCCCCGGCTTCAGAAAACTACCAAAGAAAGCTCACCAATTTTACTTTAAATGTGTATATATATCAGTCTACTTTTTATGTCTTTGTTTTAAATCGGTTTCATGTTTTTATACAAAAGAAGCTTCACACACACACCTTATCAGAGCTGAATATTTGTAGTGTTTACAGTCATTAGTTCCATTTTTAAATGGTTGTAGATCTAGCGCTTCAAGTAAATTGTAGGATACCAGCCAACTTTAATAAATAAAACACAATTTCCCAACAAAATAATTGTGGCCAAAAACCAAGATGGCGACGTCCAAAAACCAAATAGTTCGTATGTGAGGATAGAGGTCAGTGGTGGGACTTGGTGAGAACGTTTTATTCTTTTCAAAGCACGCAGGAGAAAGTAAGGCTATCAAATCAAAGTGTTTGTGTTTTTGTGCAGGGTTGAAAAACGTCCACGCCGACCACGCAGCGAGCCACATCGGTAAAGCTCAGGGGATCGTGACGTGTCTGAGGGCGACTCCGTATCACAGCAGCCGACGCAAAGTCTACCTTCCCATGGACGTCTGCATGCTGGTGAGTCCACGGATCACTTCGTGGTGAACGTTGTAATGGTTCAAAGGCACGGAGAGGGTTGTTCACCGAGTGTCTGTACCGTTACGCAAACAATGTCTTTCTCTGAGAAACATCATCTTCTTTAAATTTTTCATGAAAATGAGCTTGAGTTAAATACAGAACGTTGCCCAAATAACATATAGTATAAAGTCAGAGATAATCAAATAATTAGTAAAGAAGACATTCAGGGCTTCAGCTTTCAAAACACGACACTTGATGCAATCAATGGAGTCATTTCTGTCGTTACCCAGAAAGCTTTGAGGCCCGATCCCCAGCTTTACTCTCCTCACAGGAGGAAACAGAATCACTCTTTAAAGTGTAGGAACAAAGAGCTTTACAATCAGTTCAACCATTTAAAAAGGATTATGTTTATTCATGTACAACTTGCATGTACTGCTAGTAATATGAAACAATTAAATTATGTATTCAATATAGTTATAATAATGAAATATACTGACACTGCAGGTGTCACTTGTCAGTGATCGGCATCTTCTTGCAGCAGGAGGCAGTTTCTTTTGGATATGTGAGGAAGTCAAATCTGTTCATTTTACTATCAAAAGAATCTGTGTGTATATCTCCCACACATGAACCATTCAGCTCACGTTCTCCGTGCAGGACGACTTCCTCATCACTGAAGAAGAAAAACAAGATTAAATGTCGTGTTTAACAAGCAGACAGACAACAGAATGTGTTTTACTGTAAGACTCGATATATATTCATATATCATAACGCACAGAGACTGAAGAGCCACTCTCATTTCATCAGACATCCAAACACACACCAACAATCACACAAAATCAGGACATCATTTTGAGTTTTTTTTATTCCTGGGTTAGCCATCATTGTCTGCACAATAGATACAATAAGACAAACCTTTATTCTGTTGGTGCAGCAGCACAAGGACAGAAATACATGCAGATAAACATATAAAGAAAGAAATCTACAATCAGAGGAATAAATCAAAAAGAGATTCTCCCTAGTGTCCACCAGGGGGCGACTCCTCTGGTTGTATAGAAGTCTATGAGAAAATGACTCTACTTCTCTCTTGATTTATTACCTCAGTAAACATTGTAAACATGAGTTTATGGTCTCAATCTCTAGTTTCAAGTCTTCTTCAATACAGCATGATGTTCATTTAGCAACTTATGGTCCTGCTGCTGGTCTGCTGCTGCCTCCATCTGTTACTGTGTTTGTGTTGTGTGATTTTTAGTGAATCTGAACTAACTCTTTAAAACACAAAAGTCACACAATACCACAAACACAGTAACCGATGGAGGCGGCGGTAGACCAGCAGCTCCTGTGTTCTGTAATGTAAACTACTGTTTTTATCAATGCAGTCTGGTGTGTTTGAAGATAACATAGAGCTCCTCAGGACTCAGGAGCTGCTGGTCTCCTGCTGCCTCCATGTTTGTTTGTGTGTTTTAAAGCGTTTAACATCACGTAACCTGCACATGAATAATCATGTTTCATTAAGACTCACAGAAATATGCACCTTTATTTATGACAGTAGGATAAACTGATTTTATTTCCTCGCATATCCAAAAGAAACTGATGGCGATCACTGGGATCCATTTTATTATATTATTTGCGTCATATCTTTCTAAATTTGAGCTTCAGTGTTTGTGTACATTTCATTAATATGCCCTTGTATAATTATATTGAATAAATCATTAAAATACAAGACATATTTTTCCAGGGTCAGCAGAAAAAAAAGCCGACCACTTACTGAAGACATTTTATATCCAAGGCCGTCTTCTTGTTCATTCATTCATTCATTCCAACTCCAGGAAGAGGAAGCCTTATGAAGAGGAAACGTTATCGTCCTGTAGGCAGAGTGAAGTAAAATGTATACCAAGTAAAAGAGAGATCAGCGTTGTTGTTTTTAAGTATTTGTGTTCCCGTGTTTTCTGTAGCACGGAGCTTCTCAAGAGGACTTCATCCGAGGCAGCCGGGAGGAGAACGTCCGGGACGTCGTGTACGACATCGCCAGTCAGGCTCACCTACATCTACAACACGTATGTACCCAGAACCAGGTTGATGAGCCTCCACTCACTGCCCTGAATTGATTTCTCCACTCTCTGCGGTTTTTTTTCATTAAGGCGCCTCGCTGCCCAATCATTCATCAGCATTTCTGTTTTATTTGAACCTTGTTTACTCCAATTAAGTCATCTCTAACTGGGCTTATACGGCGTAAACTATATTTACTTCCTCCTCAATGCTTTTAATGTCTTTATGAAGTCGTCTCCTGACAGTTTGAATTAGAGAGACAGAGAGAGGAAGACATTAGGACATCTAAAGGTTGTGCATTTAAATCTACATCACAATGATAATAAAATGAAATGAAAATACAAGACATGTTTCTTTCTTTTTAATGATTGATGTCATCATAACTGTGTTATTCTGCACTAAAGACATGTTCTAGTTCTCTACTTCTAGTCATGATGGTTCTGTTTCCATAGAGGAGCAGGACTTTTATTTTGAAGAGAGAATCAAGACCTGAGATGTGACTGCAGCAAAGAAACACCCCGATACGCTTTGAGGGTCAGAGGGTTGAAGTCTTATTACTTCACTAATGTTGGTGTTTTCTAAAAGCACAAAGAGATTCAACCGGTTTCCTGCTGCAGTGTTTCTGTGTGCATGTGAGACCTCTAGAAATAAGGCGGGAAAATGCACGTTTTCTCGCGTGTTTTAGAAATAGTGTGGAGACAGTCAGAGAATCAGTCGGCGTTAACCTACTTTGTCTCTCTCGCTCTGTCCTTCAGGCACGATCATTTAGCAACAACGTCCCAAAAGCTGCCAATCTGGCCTTCCTCCAGACGGTGAGTCTTAAAGAGCCAAATACGATAACCTGACAAACTGAGTAGTAGTAGTAAAAAATCACAGACAATCTCAAAGCTAATGTCTTCTGAGGACTGAAGGTGTTCAAAGCTTCATGTGTTAAAGCTGCATTCTCTCTAGTATCCACCAGAGATATATCTATCTATCTATCTATCTATCTATCTATCTATCTCTCTATCTCTCTATAGATATATATCTATATATATCTATATAATTTTCAAGAAGTCTAGTAGTAGTACCGTCTCTGTGTAGTAAACAACTGCCAAATCAAATAAAGAAAGTACACATCAATTATATTTTAACAAATATTATTCTAATTTTTCAAATTTAACTGGATGGATTATAAATAATACATAGAAATACATAAATAAATGTTCTTCTCATTTCAAGTAAAATAACAGCTGGATTAAAAAATAAATTACTTAACGAAATTCATTTTAGCAAAATTATTTTCACTGAATTGCCCTGCAGCTTTAAACTCATTCATTCAGGGTGGAGTGATGAAGCCACAATATTATATATTTCTCATCTTCCAAAAAGAGAAATGAGTGTTTAACTGGACAGACTCATATAGGTGAATTCTTCAGAGTCTAATGGCTCTCGTCTCTCTGGCCATTTCTCTCTTTTGGAGATCATCCTATGATTTGACTTTCACGACTCACACCTCAATAAATAGTCCTACTCTGCTCATATGTCCTCGTCTCCCCCCCGTGTGTCACGGTGTGTGTACATCTCACTCAAGTCAGGAAACTTGTCAGAATACCCATATTTGATTGGCTGAGCTTCATCACGTGATGTGATCCACAACGCATTGGTCGGTGTTTTTCCTGCACCGCTGAACAAGTGCCGTAAATGCTGGAATAACTCCCCTGCATAAAAAATGCCCTTCAAAATAAAATCACTTTTTTTTTTTTTTTTTTTTTTGTCGTCAGGCAAAGGCCCGCGACCCACTGAAAACCGGTCCGTGACCCACCAGTTGAGAATCACTGCTTCAGGGCACTAGAGACATATTAATTTCAGGCAGCATTTAAAATACTGATTTGTTTATTGATAAATGTACTTAATGATTTAAATTGACTTCTATAATACACGCAATAGTTTTTGACCTCTTTCTGTGTGTTTTCTGACTTTTAGTCTAAGTTGAAACTTCCTTTAGACAGCAGGGAAACATCACTATTATTAATATTACATTCCATTCCTGATCCCCCTAAATACTTCACTGTGGCCCTTTAAAACACAATGCTGCTTATTTAAAAACACATTTATATTTGTGTTTTAAACATGGCGTAATACAACTACTCATGTTCTCTCTGTTTTTCAGTAAAAATAGTCTTTCAGAGGTCGTTTTCTGCTGATAAAGAAACAGATTACTAATTTCAGTTTTCAGTAAATGAGTTTCCTTTGTGATGAGCAGCTCAGTAGAGCATACGTCCATAAACATGCTGAGAAAACACTGAAGGTGTCCTTCTGCCTGCACACAGTAAGAAAACCACTCTGCTCCTCCTGAATGTGGAAGTCAGATGTTCACGCTGCAGTTGGTTCTCTGCAGTGCAGCCGTGTGAACGTGTGAACATGTGAGCGTGTGAGCGCGATGCAGCCGCTCAATGCTTTCTCACCACGCTGAAAATGTAATTCCAGATGAATCTCATGTTGGGATGCAGGAAACACAAGAGAGGAAGCTGGTCTGCAGCTCTCTTACTTTAACACACAAAGCTTTATTTAAACCTCGCTGAGGAGACAAATGTCTTGCAGATAAGTTGTAGTTTTATTTTATGAAACTTCTCTCATGAAACTGAGATGAGCTCAAAGGAATAAACTGAAAAATGACATTTGATAAGAATCTCTAAAGACAGAAGTCTGTTTCCAGACCTCCAGTATATTTTTTATATATATATATATATTTGTTTTTTTTTTGTTATTATTATAAATAGGTCTGGTTTTCATTGAGATTGAGAATGCCAGTATTTTACTCCTACCATTAATGAACTCTACCAACTGGATACTTAACTTAAAGAACTTAACTTTTTCTGAGCCCGAGGAAAGTTTCACTAATTAAAAACAAACGTTTTCATAAATTCAGAATACAAATAGTTGTTTGTGGTGCAGTACCACGAGTGGCCTCATGTACAGCTGGTGGCGCTGTTTCCACATCTCTATTAATAATACACAAGATAATAACCATAGAAACAGAATAGGAGTAAGTCGGACATTTAACTGTTTTCTGTGGTCATTCGACTTGTACAAAAGAAACATGGTTGTCGCTGATGATTGTAGCTAGGCTAATATTAGCTTGACCGTTACACCGAGCATTAAAGTGGTGGAATTAGCAAGCTAGCTAGCTAGCTAACCAGCTGCCTGCCATCAGAATCGGAAACGGTTTATTGCCAAGGAAGGAATTTGACAATAAACAGTGCAATAGTATAAAGACATAATATACAATAGAATATGACAAAGAAACGATATAAGAGTAAATTAGTTAGCCAGCTAATTCCACACTCGTTAGACGATTAGCCGCTCATCTTTGCGCTTTTAAAGCAGACTCTTCTTCTGTGGTGTTGTGTGCTGCAGGTGGTGTTGGAGGACTACCTGCAGCGAGTGAGGAGGGCAGATTTTGATATTTTCCACCCGAATCTGAAGAAGAGAAACCCCCTCGTCCCCTTCCAGCTGTACCTCCGGTCCTGGAAGAAGTCCTACTGACGTCAGCCCTTCCTCCTCCTCTTCCTCCTGTGATGCTGCCTCTTTGGGGGATTCTGCCTCGAAGACTTTCAGGAGGTTGACAGAGAAATCTAGACTTGTTTTGAACCACAGTGAAGTCTGCCTCCTCAATAAAACCACAAACCTCCTCCGGCTCTCACACCAGCCAGAGTTCCCAGGAGACCAGTGTTTCCACCACAATACAATATTATGTTCCCTGAATGTACGAGTGTAATTTCACCAGATGTTTTATGCAAAAATAAAGGATAATTTTGGTGTATTTGTTTAGTTTCAACCTTCATTTCTATCGGTAATAATTACATCGTAACTTCCTGTGTTTGTTTGACTCATCCACCAAACAAATAACGTTTATTTAAACAATCAACACAATGATGAAGGCAAATGACCAGCTAGTACAAACTGTAAACCGTGCTTTGCTGTTTCATTTTTACCTCTTTACTTAAGAGTTCATTAAACTTATCTTCTTTTTACAGATCACATGATGTAAAATCACGCCAAAGGCATGAGTGGCGTTTTTTTATTGCTCGCTAAATGGCTTCAAACTAAATTGTCGTGTGTCAAACTCGGTTAAATAAACAAAGCAGTCAGAGTGAAATCATTTAACAGTCGTTTAAATTAATCATCAATCTTTACTCAACTCCCCATAATGAGGAAAACTCCATTTCTCTTCAATCACCTCATTTGATTTCTCCTCATTTCGATTGGAGTCCAGCTGAGATCAATTTAACTGATTGGACCACACGGACTACACACACACACACACACACGGACCACACACACACACACACACCCCTGTTTACACAAGGTCTCTCAGCCATGAGGTTTTCCAACATTTATGTTTCGTAGATGTCGATGTTGACGATTCTTTATATAAATATGCAGGTGGATGTAAAACGAGTGGAAGGTTTTTTTATGTTTATTTTTTCATTTTTATGTGTTGTTTAAAATACATATGTTAAAAAAAGTGTGTGTGTTTGTAGGAAAATATAATATATTGTCTGTTTGAACACGGTTTCCATCCTTTTTGAGATCGGACAGGTTGAACGTTCTTCCTGAAGAGAAAACAATTTGTTTGTGAGATGCGTCTGCTTTCATGAGTCGTGTCCTCTGCATTCTGATTCTGTTGGTCTTTCGGCTTCCTCCTGTTTCTGTGTTTGTGTTTATTTATGGGTTTAAAACCTCGGGGTGGAAACAACCAGTGGGCTGACATTCACAGAAATACTGATACATGTGTGATGTCCTTTTAAAATGATAAACACGAAGACAAAGAAATGAGATTTAAGATGGAGCCTGTTTCATGTTTTGTCGTGTTGAGTTGTTTTTGGAAGGAAGGCTTTTTATTTTATTTGTTTCTAGTGTGAAGGTAAATGTTAGAAGGTCACAAAACAGACACGACACAAAAAGTTACATAACTAACGACCTTTTGTGACTCAACAGCTGTATGTTTTTATATTATTTATGTTCATACTGTCGAGATGGAAACAGACGTTCTCCATTCTGTTTTGCTGAAAAGAAAAGCTTCTTTAGAAACCAACAAGCAAAGATCAATCGATCGATTAAGATTATCTATGAAGCACATTTCAAACGAATCAAATGCAATTGACAAAAGACAGAAACAAGACAGAAATGGACAGAAAATTAAGATTGAGTTAACAAAATTTCAAGAAGTTTTACCAGTCTGCCATCTGCAGCTTCACCACTAGATGGCGCCACATGTTAAACACTGCATCTTTAGGGTGTTGTCGAAAACCTGAAGCAGCCAAAAGAAAAATATTCTGTAATGCTCTCAATCCTGGCTCACTTCCTCTAAAACACACCTGCATGTGGTCACAGCTCCTAAAACGACTCCAAACGCTCGCCGGGCGAGAAGGTGGCGATAAAAGCAACGATTCATTAAATACCACAGAAGAAGATTCTGGGCATGCTCAGAGAGCTTGTTTTCCTTTGGCGATGTAAACGAATAATAAACAGTAAAGCAATAGCGAATTATGTCTTTATTTGTATAAAGTTAATATTTGGTGCTATATTATGGCGAGAACGAAAGTCGACCCGTGTGGACGGACGACGAGGTGGAGTCACTGCTTAGCCTCACTTTAAAATATAAGAATATAAAATATTGAGATGAAAACACAAGAAAATGTTGATTGTGAGTCTTGTTATAGGAAATATTCAGACATCTCGGTGTCCTTTCAGGAACAACCTCCTGCTACTGAAGACCCTGAGAAGTTTCCTCATGAAAAGACACAATAAACATGGTAATAGTATTTAGCTCAAGAACCGTTGGGAAAGTTTCATGTAAAATAAATATAAATATTTATGCCAAATTGTGTTATGTTGCTTCTTGTAGACCGACGTTTTCAAGAGCTCCGACTCCTAAATTGTGCGAGGACACTCGGGTTCGATACCGGCTTCACCACTGCTGTGAAATAAATGTATGACAGTAATTCATTTTGAAACAACTGGTCTTAAAGGTGACCAAATAATGAGACACATGAGTGGTGCAGCAAAGTTCAAATGTAAAGGGGTCATTAGAACCAAAACGTAAACAATCCGGTAGTCCACCATCTTTGTTTCCGTTTCTGGTTTATGCTCATTGCACAAAACAACAAAGGGCCATGCGCGAATCGGGGAAGACGACGTCATCGTTTCCCTAAACGCTCCGTTTTACACGTCCACACGGATACAAAGTAACCAGTGACTCACTGATGACTGGCCTTCAGCCTCCCGTATGACGTCTCTGCAGAGATGCACTGATGCTGTTGTTGACAGCAGGAGCATGCATTAGTCCACTTTACAGACACGCTGGTCACTAATGCCTGACACCGCTGCACAAAGACGCCGACGCGCTGAGAATGAAGCTGCAGCTGTGATGGAGGCGACGGTTTGTCTGTGGAGAATCTGATCTTTAATACGTCTGTGGAGGCTTCACTGTTGCTGCTGCTGCTGCTCTCCAATCGGAGAGCAGCACAATGTGATGGTTATACAACAGTTGGGTTTTGGAAACCTTTACACACGAATAAACGACACGAAAAAAGCAAAAATACTCTCTTAGAAATATTAAATGTTCAGGGCTTTAATGGTGAAAGGTAAGAAAGGAGGGAGTGGATCTGGTCTGCGTTGCCTTTGTCAAAGTAGAAAGGAGATATAAAGTTTATTTGTACTGACCAGGCACCAACTTCCGGTACTGAAATATAAAGCCAAAGCTTCATGTGTTAAAGCTGCATTCTCTCTAGTGTCCACCAGGGGGCGACTCCTCTGGTTGTATAGAAGTCTATGAGAAAATGACTCTACTTCTCTCTTGATTTATTACCTCAGTAAACATTGTAAACATGAGTTTATGGTCTCAATCTCTAGTTTCAAGTCTTCTTCAACACAGCATGATGTTCATTTAGTAACTTATGGTCCATTTAGAGTCACACAGACCATAAAGCAGGGGATGCTTTAGGGGCGGGGCTACACAGTGATTGACAGGTCTCTACCAGAGACGTATAAGTCATTGTGACATCAATCCTCCTCAGTCCAGATGTGGTTACTTCCTGTTCACTGGTTGCAAAAATCAAGATCGCAACCACAGACTGTATATAAGAAGTGCACGTAGTCGTTGTGACTGATGCTTTGAAGCCTTGAGTTCGGTGTTTTGGCCGTCGCCATCTTGTTTTTTTGCAAACAGAGAACAGAAGTGGACCATATTTGGACTGAGGAGGAGGCGCAGCTCAACCCGTTCTGCAACGTGATTGGTGGATGAAGTCACTTTTTTTGCTGCGTAACCTTTTGCGCTCTGTGCGAAAGTATTTCTGACAACAGCAAAAAATTTAAGAAAATATATTGACGAGCAAATTAATCGCATGAAAACAAAAAAAGGCCGTGTTAAAAGTCCTTTAAACTCTGTTCACTAAACATCCAATAAACTCTTGTTTTCAATACTTCTTCTGATTAAACGTCTATGTGGAGCTTATTGACACTGTTTGTATATTTAGAGAATGAGCTGAAACAGTTTGAGGACATCTTGTCTCTTCTCATTGTTCCGTCTTAAAAAACGTATTATCCATAATTGTGACAAATGAAATCCTCTTCCGGGCTCTGTTCTTTAAGGGTCATCATGTTCTGACTGTAAGCAGCTTACGAGGCAGAGATTTTTAATTGGACCGTCTGAAACGCTCACCGTTTAGCGGAGTGCGGAGGCACACGTCAACATAATTGGTTCGATAAGGCGCTGCTTTCTGCATGCCTTTGATTCCTGCAGCGACTCAGACACTCACAATTATTTTCACTCTTTGTATTTATTGAAAACACTTCCACATAATGAACTCAGAGGTAACGCTGTGAGGCTTCGACACCAGTACAGATGAAGCTGAATGCAGGTTATTTAAAGTCTGAGCGGACGCAACAACATGTGAAACGTCTGTTCTGTGTAAATCACTGGTGAGTTTGTGTTTGAAGGTTGTTTCCTTAATGAAAACTCCATTTGTTGCTCAGTTGATACAGCACAAATATGAAAACACATGATGGGAACGAAAGGTTTGCTGACTCTGAAGAAGCTGCTTTTTATTCTTAATGAGAGAAAAGTGACACTTTATTTTATTTTTACCAAAGTAATAAGTTATCAAAAACAAAATAAACCCAGAGGAACATGATGTACACAGTATTAGCTTTCAGTGCACAGGATACAAAACATATACACTTTAATTAATGAGGAAAATAAAACCGAGCAGCTGTGAAGTGTTACAGACTGCAGAACATAAACATATTCACATAAACTCAGGTCAGAACATGAGATCAAATGATTGCATTAATGGGTCAAAAAAAAGCAAAAGTAAAGCAAAAAATTAATAAAAATACCGTCATGAAAATAATAATAAAATGATAATAATACAAAAAGGGAGGGGGGGGGCATGTTGCTTCCATTTTAAAAGGATCAAACCTGAAAGACATCTTAAGTTGACAGAAACAACTAACATGTTACGATTAAAGTAATAAATATTATAGATATTATATAATCCTCATTGAAATACTATGAACTTAGTTTGAAATCTACAAGAAAATACAAAATAAAACATTTTCTGTGCAATTCTGCAGATGTGTTCAGATACTGATTCCAGGAAAAGTAAAGTAGACCTCACACACACACACACACACACACACGCACACGCACACAGACACACAGACAGACAGGCACACACACACACACAC
>NW_022280162.1:28580-30124 GCF_004355925.1 Anarrhichthys ocellatus | reverse complement strand
CACAGACACACAGACAGACAGGCACACACACACACACACACACACACACGCACACAGACACACAGACAGACAGGCACACACACACACACACACACAGACAGACAGACAGGCACACACACACACACACACACGCACGCACACAGACACACACACACACAGACAGACAGACAGACACAGGAAGATGAAAGACACTAATGCATGTGTTCTTTTTATTTCTTTATGTTTTGAACTGAATCTGACGAATGAAAGTGAACCAGAGGAGCATCGTCTCCTCTTTTTATCTCACAACTTGCCGACTGCTTGTACTTTCATTTCTTTTACTTTAATTCTTAGAAATTAATAAGACTATGGAACAATATTCACATTTTTCTGCGGAACTATCCTTCAATTTATAAGAAATGTTTTTAAAATAAATGACCCGAAAATATTAAAGACAGTGAGTTTGAACACGACGACGGATGAGTGCAGTAGATCACGTTGACCTTGTGTATCAGATATTAAAAAATCTCTGAAGTAAACACAACGGAACTGAGAGTTTATCTGGAACACGAAGAGCAACTGAAGTCACCGTCGTTCTGTCACAATGAGGCTTTGCCGCGTGTTCTTGTGTCTGAGTGTGTTTCCTGATTGCTCTCATTCACTACACCTGTGCTCAATCACCTGTGCTGGGTTTCCCCTCTGCCAACCCCACACAGATACACTCCCCTGCTTTCTCTGCTCTGGTTGCCAGATTGTGTTTGTTCTTCTCCGTGTGTGCTTCGTGTCTCCAGAGTTCATTTCTTGTGTTTGTTTCTGTGACTTTGCCTTTTTTCGGATTTTGCTCGCTCCCTGTTGGAGTCGTTTAGAGTTCCTGTGGATGACTGCTTGGTGCCTGCTAAAGAACCTTGCCATCTACCTCACCTCGTCTCCGGTGTCTGTCTCTACGCCTGAGTCTTTGCTGTACCTTAGAGTCGTTACACATTCAGAATGATAATACAAATAATAGGGCAGTCTGTGGTTAAAGGAAGTGTTCAGTAGTCCTCTGAGCCTTCAAGCTTACGGTTTGATGAGAAGATCAATGCTGAAACATATCCGCAGGGTCAATATGAAACTGCAGTTGCTTAGCTTAGCTTAGCATAAAGACTAGAGACGGGGGTTGCCTGGCGTTGCCTGGCGTTGCCTCTGTGCGCTGATTTTCATTTTGCTTGTTTGATCCGAACAAAAACTAAAATTCTCTGCATTTCGTGTTGTTTGGTCTTCATCATGCAGCCGGTCTCCTAAATATTACCTGTTTATTACCCCAATAAAACAAAGCTGCACTGTGAATTATGTTTCAAGGATTTTTTTTTATCGTGGTTTATGATTGCTTTCGACTCATCACAAATAAGTTTCAGAAGAGTACACAGAAGTCTGCGTAGGGGTAGTCAGGGTGGTGGTTGGGTCAAAAAACACAAGGTTTTCACCGGGAGGCTGATGTTTGTGTCCGCTGTGAACTAAGTACCTATGTTCCATTTTGTTTGCTTTATGGTCTGTTTGACTCTAAATGGACCATAATGTACTAAATG
>NW_022280162.1:0-23580 GCF_004355925.1 Anarrhichthys ocellatus | reverse complement strand
CTCTACTTCTCTCTTGATTTATTACCTCAGTAAACATTGTAAACATGTGTTTATGGTCTCAATCTATAGTTTCAAGTCTTCTTCAAGTAAGACGGTATTGCAACCGCACCCAGCGTTTTTGATAGATGTGAAATTACCCGCTAAAAAGCAAAAAATGTGTATTGATAATACACTAAATCACTAAAGAAAATTGCTTGTCACTGCTGAGAATGAGCTGTTCTTACTCTAAAAACCACTTACAATCAGTCACAAGCTTTATAAATATTGAAGCCGAGGACAGCGACGCCAACGCCTCTCTTTCCTTTCCATCTTTTTCTCAATGGTCCTCGTTTCCTATTCATCCACTCCGTGACTCACCGGGGTCGGTGAACACGACAGGAAGTGATGTCGTCCACAGTAGTTGATCACATTTTCTTTTTTCTTCCCTCTGCAGCTTCTGAGAGATGAATGCAACACTCGCCAGAGATATGAAGGTTAAAATTCTTCTGTTCTTGTGTTGTAGAGTAAGTGGTAATGTGGAGCGAGAGGAATGTGCTTTCAGTTCTGTGATTGTCGGCCAGAATGTTTTTAGAAATGCAACAGCCTTGCATTTTTCTTTCCTCTCAATCATTTTAGGAGCAGAAGGACTTGAACAAGATGTCAGAAACACACAAACACATTTTATATGTGTACTTTTATGGGGTTTTTTGCTCAGCTTTGGATGCTGATATCAGCTTGTACAACTTGTAGAAAGCTCCTGTCCAGTCTTCAGAGGTTGAATGGTGAATATATTTAATGATTTAACAGTGAATAATCTTCTGTCTCGGTCTCCAGGTGATGCGGTGGTTCTTTCTTTATCTTCTGTTACCTGTTTTCACTGCTGAATAGGGATGTTGAGATTTACCGATTTTACCATGAGCACGGTTACAAAACGTCACAGTTTCATACCCGTAACAACTGTGTTGGCTTTTTTCGTAACAACCGAAAAAAGCCAACACAGTCTCACCGCAGTTTGTGAAATAGTCACGAAATGCAATCTATTGGTTTCATTTCTTTTCTGACGCTCGGCCCGAATTATTTTTCAGGACAACAATATGCTTCAAAAGGAAAGTTAGGTTCAGGCAACAAAACGAATATTAAGTTTAGGCAACAAACAAACGTTAAGTTTAGACAACAAAACCAACGTTACGTTTAGGCAGCAAACCAACGTTAGATTCAGGCAACAAAACCAACGTTAGGTTTAGGCAACAAAACAAGCCAACAGTGTTAAAGGTACAGTGTTTTGAGGGGGATCTATTGGAAGACATAGAATATAATATTAATGAGTATATTTTTGAGTGTATTGTCACCTGGAAATAAGGTTTGATCTTCCTTATATCTACATATGGAGTTGGTTCTCTTCACAGAGCCGTCTGCCATGTTTCTAAAGTTGCCCAGAATGGACAAACCAAACCCTGGCCCTAGATAAGCTCATTAACATTTTATGTGTTTTCGTGTCGGCCACAGCACACGGGGAACGTTTTAGTTGGTTGTCATCTGCAACTTCACCACTAGATGTTGCCAAATCTTACAATACTTTAAAAAGACAGGATCTGACAATACTGAATGGTTGCCACTGTGTTTTTCCCACTCCAAAGACAGTGTGCTTTGAAATAGATATGCTTCTATGATTAATAAATGGGTTATAAATAATATAATCGTTATAAATAAATTCAGAATTATCTTACTCTGGTGTATAGTATAACAATAAATATGGTATATTTGTAGAATGTACTGTGTATATACTCTTATTGTGTAATATGTGATGACTAAAGGCCTACTGAAATAAAAATATATCGTGCATGAGACAAGCATTTAAACATCCACTGCGCAATCAGCAATCAGATTCTGTTTGAATCAAATTTTTTAATTGATCACCCTCAGATAAAACAACCATTCCACAGAGTAAAACAGGCTTCTGTTACACAGAACAAGACAAATGCCCACAAAGATAGACATTAAATATCCAACATTTGTGATCTGAAAACTTACCATGCTTTTGACTGACGGATCTGCACAACAGCAATCCACAAAACATGCAGACATGTCTCCTAGCCAGACACACAATGTGTGTGTTGAACAAAGAGTTTGAGTCACAAACAAACAGCTAAATGATCCTCAACTCAGGTCTTTGGTTCCTGAATTATTTTAGCCTTTGGTTGTGTTTTTTCTCTGGAAAGGCATGAGGAGCTTGTGAGCGCAAAGTCTGAACTTCTGATCCCTCACGCTGTAAATTATGACATTCCAGCAACTGTTGGTGGCTAAAATCCAGAAGGCAAAAAAGGAAAAGTTGCACCATTTATTCCCCAAAACGTTCCCGACCACAAAGACGGCGATGGGGGTGAATGAGGCGGTGAACGCCACAGTCAGCGTCCCAATTGTTCTGGCTGCTTTGATGTCAGAGAAAGTAGGTTTGGTGGTGCTTTGGCACTCTCTCCCGGCCAGGTGTTTCCTCCGCCTCGAGTGCTGCCTGATGCTGGACAGAGAGATGATGTTAATGACCACCGTTCCACCGAGGAGGGTGAAGTCAAACACCGGGAAGAGGAGGAGGATTTTCCAGGCCTGGCTCGGGAACTCGCCGATGGTGCCCAGCGCGTAATTGCACATCCGGCTGCAGGAGTTGTACTCCAGAGCGATCTCGCTGCTGAAAACCATCGGAGACACCGCCAAGAAGAAGCTCCCCACCCAGGAGAGGACGATGAGGATCGTGGTCCTTTTCCGCGTAATCACAGAGTCCTTGTGCAGCGGCCTCAACACGGCGATGCTCCTCTCGATCGTCAGCAGGGAAATGGTCGTGATGGAGACCAAGGTGCACCCGGCAAAGATGGGGCCGATGACGTTGCACGGGTGGAAACTCACCAACTGCGAGTTGTACGAAGTCCACTCCGGCGCCGAGTCGGTCACCATGAGGTAGACCTCGGCGTAGACGGAGAGCGGCACCACGAATATCCCCACCGCCAGATCAGCCACGGCGAGGGACGCCTTCAGGTATCCCTGCGGCGTGTGGAAGTGTTTGGTCCCGAGAACCACAGCCAGAGTCACCAAGTTCCCAAACAAGATGGCGAGAATCAGCAGCACCATGAAGAGCACCATGAGGACTTTGTGTGCCAGCGTACAGCAGCACACGGTGCAGCGCTCCGGTTCGGTTTGGTCCAACATGGTCGGAGTGCTGGTCTCAATCATTGAATAAACTGCCACTTCAACATTCACTTCATAACCTGAAATTAAAACAAACAGAGAAAGATGTCAGAGTCACTAAAGTCACAAAACTGGTTGTTTTCTTTCACATATCAAAACAACAACAGTAGCAAAGAGAGAGGAGTTTGTTTGTGTGTGAAAAATATCCAATTACAGAGCTTTGGATGGATGGATGATAGATAATGGATGGATGATGCGTAGGATATGGATGACCGGATGTTGATCAATGGATGGATTGTGAATGGATGATGGATGGATGGATGGATTGTGAATGGATGATGGATGGATGGATGATGAATGATGAATGGATGGCTGATGGATGGATGGATGGTGGATGGATGGATTTCAGATGATGTATAAAGGATGATGGATGGATGATGGATGGATGGATGATGTATAAAGGATGGATGGATGGATGATGGATGGATGGATGGATGATGTATAAAGGATGGATGGATGGATGATGTATAAAGGATGATGGATCAATGATAGATGATGGATGGATGGATGATGTATAAAGGATGGATGATGGATGGATGGATGGATGATGTATAAAGGATGGATGGATGGATGATGTATAAAGGATGGATGGATGGATGATGGATGGATGGATGGATGATGTATAAAGGATGGATGGATGGATGATGTATAAAGGATGATGGATGGATGATGTATAAAGGATGATGGATGGATGATGTATAAAGGATGATGGATCAATGATAGATGATGGATGGATGGATTTCGGATGATGGACTCTACTCCAGCAGGCAAGAGATGACATCATAATCTGGCCTCTATAAACAGCTGTAGTAGTAAACAAAACCCAGCTGGTCATCGTGCCGTCTTTAATCTGCAGAGACACAAATCTACACGTGCTGCAAAGTGAGGCGGCTTCTGGACATCCTCCTTCAGTTACACTTTAATACATTTTATTCTATAAATATTCAACTGCCAGGATGCTTATAAGCATTAAGTATAATGTACATCTACATCCTGTTGTCAGTTTTGAATGTGCTGAAGTCATTTTTTAGACATTAAATGTCAAACTGATCCTCTCATGGTCATCAGGAGCCTCCAGCGAGCCCATGAGCACAATTTGATTTAAAAAATGCTGTTTATTATTACTGTTCAGTGAAAATATCCATATTTCTTCAATCAATGTTGAATAAAATTCAAATGTATTCCGTTTTTGAGTGCTCCGTGTTTCATAAATACAACAAAGACGCAGCTATGGGCTCTGCTGTCGTCACTTATTTAGCTTTTCACTTTCACATGTCGTATCCTCCAGCTTTAGTTTTCACTGTCTGCAGCGCGCGGTCATGCAGAAACCTCGCGCACATCCAGCCAATACTCCTCGGGATGGATGCAAAGACGAAAAAGAGAAAGAAATCACTTTCCAGCTGACACTTTAACACTTGTTAACAGTGGTATTGTTTTAGCATTACATAACACATCACTTAATATATTTATAATTTTGGTTGTTACAGTTCAGTAGCGCTCCTCCAGTGAAACCCTCTTTAAAACCAGTTTTCATACATAATCATAGAAGGTCAACTCATCCACTGACTCACACATTCATCGTCAGATAAAATCAAAAATATTAACAGATATAAATAATAACACAGGAAACTCACTTTCAGCTTTTCAAATTCCTCTCAAGGCGCAGAAATCCCTCCGTCAGTGAAGCAGCATTTTCCTTCTGGAGATCCTCTGCAGCTTAAAGAAGACAGAGTCCCGTAATCACAACCAGAGTATTTAAAAAACCTCCCGGTGTGTTGATGGATTACAAGCACTGGTGCGCTCCGCTCCGGAGAGACGGTTAAAGTGTCTCCTCCGCTGGTTTCTCCATTGGCTGAGGGTGTTGATGACAGAGGAGGACCCCCTCCTCCTCCTCCTCCTCCTCCTGGTAGTGGGTGTCTGAGGATGAGGATGATAGTGTGTCCAAGAGGTTTCTGCAGAACAATATCCCATCATTAACCGGATGCCCTCCTCCTCTAAAAGCCTCATCTTCTTTTGTGTGTTTGTCTGGTTTTTACAGATATGAGTCCTCTCTCTCTGTCTCAGCTGGCGATGCTGCAGCACGAATAAATTTAAAAAACTCCCATGAGGTTCACAAGAGAAGCTCACAGTCATTTTATATTATGACTTTTTTTTGACAGCAGACAAAGTGAATGATCTCGATTTGAATGCACCAGAGCCACATTATCAAATATTAAGCTTCAAGGGGCTTCATCGTGCATATTTATTTTATTTAATTATACTGCAATCAAATCACCACACATCAAATCTGCAGCCTTTATACTCTACATGTCCGCACATCCAGCAATGCTGTAATAGAGACGAAAAAGAAGCACGAAGAGGGAGAGAGACAGACTTCTGTCAACAAAACCTTTTACCTGCAGAGCTCTTTCATCCAAAGTGCTTTTACGAAATTGTTTACGGTTATCTGGTAAGGTATGTGCCACGACCACCGGGAGTTCAAGGACTCTTAAAAAAGTGGAAATAAAATAAAAAAGTCTGTTTATCAAAAGCCATGGACGGCCTTTAAGGATCCCCAACCGGCCAAAGTCAAACCTCTGAGTCAGAGGCACTTTATTTATTCTTTAGTATATGTATTACTTGATAAGACTGTATAATGAAGAACAACAGATATGAAAGAACATAACAGAACTTATCCAGGACATTCTCATTTTATTGGGACTGTTTGATACACAAATGAACTAATGATATTTATGACATCATCATCATCATCATCCTGCCTGTGTAGTGTCATATCTGCAGGTTTGGCTCCAGTCCTGGAAACAGTGGACGCAACAAAACGAAGGAATAATCCCGTGTTTCTGTTTGGTGGGTAATCCTTAATCCAGAGTAACAGCTTCAGATTACAGAGGTTCGAGTTTGTTTCTGGAGCTTAAATCAGCTTCACGAGACCAACATGACCCCCTCTCCTCTTAACCACCGGCACTCAGATTAAGATAAGATAAGATAGACTTCATTGTCCTGAAGGAAATTTGTCTTGGAAACATACATACAGTGTCTGCTGTTAAAACAATAAGAATAACATATTGCATACAGTACATGCACAGACTGCCACCAGCCAACAAATACATTTCACACTGCCCATCGTACAACGCACCAGTAGTGTGTAGTTAAGATAATAAAAATAAATAAAAATCAATGTTACAGGGGTTAAGCTCTGGCTAGTTTACCATTTAGGGCTTTGATGGACAGGGGGACAAAGGAGTTCTTAAAGCGGTTGAGCTGCACTGGGGGACTCTGAAGCGTCTGCCTGAGGGGAGAAGCTGGTATTCAGGGTGGAGGATATGAGCGGGGTCTGAAATAATCTTCTGGGCCTGTCTGATGATAGTTTCATCAAAGATGGCCTGGAGTGTGGGATGCTGTCTGACTCCCATGATCTTCATGGCTCTTTGTGTTAGCCGGGTGATCTGGGCTTTCAGCTGAACACTGAGGTTGCCAAACCAGGGCGAGATGCCGAACCGCAGGACGCTCTCAACTATGGCGTGGTAGAAGAGGAGCAAGACTTCCTGGTTGACACCAAAGACCCTCAGCCTACGGAGGAAGTGTAGCCGCTGTTGGACCCTAGTGCACCTGAACACTCCATGTCAGTTTATTGTCAATGTGTATGCCCAGGTATCTGAGTCAACCTGTGCTATGCTCTGGTCATGAATAACCACTGGTGAGTGGTCTCCAATGTATTACCTCAGTAAACATTGTAAACATGAGTTTATGGTCTCAATCTCTAGTTTCAAGTCTTCTTCAATACAGCATGATGTTCATTTAGTACATTATGGTCCATTTAGAGTCACACAGACCATAAAGCAGGGGATGCTTTAGGGCGGGGCTACACGGTGATTGACAGGTCTCTGCCACGGCGTTGTCCGGTCTGGGAGTTGTCAGTGTTTTCATCATTTTGGTACATAGCTCCAACGTCACGTGTCACTTCCGGATGCAAAAAAAATAAACAAGATGGCGACGGACAAAAAACAAGATGGCCGCAGAAAAAAACCAAGATGGCCACGACAAAGAACCAATGGGTAAAAACCAAGATGGCGAAGGCTAAAAATCAAGATGTTGACGGACATTAACTAAGATGAAGGAGGACAATGACGGACAAAACGCTGCATATGGAACAACTTTAAGCATGGACGAGAAGTCCTCAAAGTAAAGCTGGACAACCTCCATCTGCTGAGGAAGATCATGTGATCAAAAGCTCCAGAGCGGCTAATAAATGGACCTTGTGTCCTCAAAAAGTAAACTCAACTGCTTTCCTGTTGAGTCTGTGTGTAAATAAACACATTCAATCTAGAGTTTGAATAAAAAGTGGACAAACACGATCAAATTCTTCTTCATTTGTGTTGGTGCCACCACACAATAAACTGTTTTTAATGTATTATCAGTGAAACAGCTGCTGACTTTACATCCCAGTGGATCACAGATCCAATCAAGCCTGAGGAACAGAAAGGAGAACGTTTCATACTGCATGTAATTGAAAATGATGCACATTTAATTTAAAAGTCAAGTCTGTCACACAGAAGTTATACAACAGCATTTCTTAATGCTGGTGTTGGACTGAAATGTCTCTTTGGATTTCATTAACTAAATGAAGAGCTTGCTGGATTTCAAGTGTTCGGGCGTTGAAGGTTTTTATCTGGAGTTGTTCACAAACTTAATTTAAATGAAGAGGTTTCAAACAGTGACTCATACTGAGTATCTGACACATTCATATTCAGAGATACTCTTCATATTCTTGCATTCTGTGAATATATCTTGTTGACAGTTTCATCACACATTGTAGGAGCACCACCTCCTCATCCAGACATCTTAACTATCCATCCTTATTAAACAATATGCTTCTAAACAGTGACACAAAAAACACCAATTATTGCAGAGAAATGAACGTTCTTGTTTCACTTTCAGCGTGATGTTCTGCAGCAGCGTGAACAGAAAGAGTGCTGACGTTGTTGTTTTTAGTCTAGTAGAGCAGAGCACATGCAGATGATGCATAATCTCCGAGTGTGTCTCATTGCTTATTCATATTCATAAATACAGATGTGTATTTAATGACGTCCTCAGGGATTTGTGTGTTAAAGCTGATTTCCCCACAACCCTGTTGACTATTTAAATGTGTATTTATTCACTCAAAAACAGAGATCACTGTAATATTAACCTCTTTATAAGTCAGTGAAACGTTGTGTTCCTTGACGGATTAAAAAGTCCCGGTTGGAGAAGCTTTTCTGCTTTTATCAAGAAAAAAAGTTTCACATCCGGCGACTTTTTCTTGAGCAGGAAAGAAATAAACGATGAAGTGAAGTGTTGAAGTGGCTGAGAGACGACAGGAGGACAGAAGATAGACGAGTTACATAAACCTCCTGCAGCCAGGTTTGATGACTAACAACACACACACTCACACACACACACACACACACACACACACACTCACACACACACACTCACACACACTCACAGACTCACTCACACTCACACACACACACACATCTTCCAATGAATCAATAAAAAACAGTGATTCACTTCCTGAGCGTCGACTCAACCTTTTCATGATTTTAATGCACTCGTCTGTTTTTCTTCAATAACTCGTCTTCTTTCAGACGAGAGGAAAGAAAACATTTATTTTGTTACTTTGTCTGTTTGTGTCTGTAGATTTCTCCTAAATTCACCAAAGGTTACCATTACATAATGCCACACTTGCATATTTAAACATGAGTTCTGTGCTACGCTCTTTTTGCCTCAGGTGAGCACTGTTAGCTCTGTCAGCACTGTTGTTGTTGTTGTTGTTGTTGTTTTGCACTGTTAGCATCGTAAGCTGCTAGCTGCCGGCTCAGCCGTAGCCATGTTGAGAGCCCTGTAGAGGCAAGCGAGGGCGTCCAATGACGTGCACCCTCCTCTTCCACTTCCTCTTCCTCCCTCACCCCCCATGACTCTCACTCCTCTCCTCCCACCTCACCCTTACTCGGGGGACCGATGGAGCTCGGCAGGGGGCCGATGCTGTGGATCTCAGGCGACAGATGGGAGAGTTTGCAGGCAGCTGAGCTTCGCGGTCCGTTGGCTCGGAGCGCCGCCTGAGTCACGTTTGAGTGTGCGGTGATGTCATCTTTGTTTGGACTCGCGTGTCCAAGTGAGGGGGGGGGGAGTGGTTGCTATAAGACTATTACCAGAGACCCAGCTGTCTGCACTTTAGTACAAAATCTTTGACTTAATACATGTAATATGATGGAGGTTAGGTATTGTGTGGTAATCACATTATTTTTGTGCTCTAAAGCTAAATATGAATTAAATAACGTCAGAACACATCACCTGCGTCTGTTGTTTTCTTAGGCGGGTGATTAGTGACGGCTTCAGTGATGTGATCGACGTGTTTCCTGATCCTCTTACCCTCCGGTCTCAGGTCTTCAGGACAGATTATCTTTTTATTATTACCGTCCTAACCTGCAGAAGCACCACATACCTGCTTCAACTCACAAAATAAACGGTTCAAATGTTTCTGTTTTGTCCTTTTTTTTATCACATTAAATTTGGGGCTGATTATTCCAAATCTTGTTCTGAGCTCTGGCTACATTGTAATGTTTTTATCGTCATCAGTTTAATTGTACCTACAATACCTGTGTGTGTGTGTGTGTGTGTGTGTGTGTGTGTGAGTGAGTGTGCAGCTCTGTGTCTGTCCATGGCTCATTCTCGCCTTTTGCTGCAGTTTGGAGTTGATTGCCTGCATTCACCGCTGCTTGTTTTTGAGTTTTAATGAAGTGTGTTTTACGGCGTCTTATGGCTCATTGGTGTCTAGACAGGGCGGGAGGGGGGGTTGTAATTATTCAATCACATATAAGTGTGTCTTTTGTTCCTTTTATATCTTGATGTAGTTTTATGTTTTATGTAACCAGCGGAGGAGGAAATACTCACTAAAGATCAGTAAAAGCAATACAACTCTGTACTAACAGCAGAATGTACTTAAAGTAAAAACGGGCCCTTTCAGGGAGTTTATATGTCATATTATTGGAGTATTATTACTGATGATTTAACAAGTAAGCAGCAGTCTAATGTCACAGTCGGTGTCTTTAACTCCCTCTGATGAAACCTGTGTGATATGGTTGAAAGATATATATATATTTAAACTAGTAAGTGGACCTTGAGTTGGGATTTTAACTGACTCCTGAAAAGTTTAGAAGAGTTTTTTTGTTTCCAGATGTAAAAAGAAAAAAGTGAATAAAACATGATTTAAAGAAACCAAAGAGAAAGCCACATGACTTCTCTTTAACTGTAGATTAGCTGCATTTTAAGCTGCAGCATGTCCGGTCCTGTTTAATACTCTGAACCAGGACTCCTCCCAACGTGCTGCCTTCACTGAGCGTGGGAATAACCGAACAAAAGAATTCATCCCACTTGTTGAAACGCGTTTGAATGCGTCAGGATGGAGATGTTCAGCCCTTTGCACTCAAGCACTCCTGTGACTAATACATTTAATATATGTAATACATGAGACAGCGAGGAGCTCTGTCGTAATATAATAAAAAGGTCTTTTTTTTTTTTTTTTTAGTGTATTGCTGACGATTAGATGTTTTCTTATTAGTCATTTCAGAAGGAGGGAAAGGAGTCTGATGAATTGTCCCTGTTGTATTTACTCTCTGACAAGATATGAAACATTATTTACTACACAGCTGAGGTGAAAAGTATTTATATATGTATACAGTAGAATCACAGAACAGCTCCGGTAGGTGAAATGCGTTTGGTTTATTTAGTTCAGATTGTTTAAATATAAAAACGTAAATTAACACGACAACCCAGAACTGTTTTTGTACATGTTGGTGGATGCTTATTCATGAAAAGCACATTGAGTTTACTTGTAATCAAATACATAGTACACAATAGTTATGTGTTTATTTTATCGCTGTCTGTGTTCATCTTTGTTGTTTTTGTATTTCTATTTCTACCTTCCTATAAATTGTTCTTGTGTGTAAACTTGTACATTGAGAACAAAGTTAAAATTCTCTGTATGTGTACAAATACTTGACCAAAAAGCTGATTTGGATTCTTACAATATCAGTTGTAACATGCCAAGTCTAAATATTTACATATTTGTAGAAAACAAGTTACATTTGTACATTTTGCTGTTGCGTACTTTTACTGATGTAAGGATTTGAATAATGGACTTTTAATTCAATTCAATTCCATTTAATTCAATTTATTTTGTACAGCCCAAAATCACAAATTCCCTGTCCCGGGTTCCTCACATCAGAACAGGAACAACTCCCCCAAAAACCCTTTAACTGGGAGAAACAACAAAGGTCTTGCACTGAGAATATTCATGATAGATCAAACAATGCAAAACATAATCTGAGACAAATCAAATGTTCCCGGAGACGTCGCCTCTCTGTGTGAAATATATGTAAAGGGTGAAGGAACACTGTCTCGCTGTGTCATGACTTAAAATAATGTTTTGCTACTTTTTAATATTGTTAGACAGAAAAACGGCTGCTGCTGCACACCTGGACATCTGAAAAGGTTGTGAGCTACATTCATACATGCATAATATAGTACACCTGGAGAACTATTTGGTACATTAGGTTCAAACTTTCATTAATCTAAAGACTCAAAGTGAACTTCAAAGTGAACTTGTTCTGCATGTCATGTGTTAAAACCCTTTCTTTACCATAGAAACAAATATCTATCTATCTATCTATCTATCTATCCATCCATCCATCCATCCATCATCCATCCATCTATCGATCTATGAATGAATCAATCAATCAATAAATCAATCGATCGATCGATCGAAGAGCATTTAGTATCAGTGTGTTTACATATTTCCCGACTGTCCAGTGTTCCCTAAACGCAGCGCTGTGCTCCGCTGCCATGTTGTTGTCGTATTTTGGGACTCAGCGGACGGTCGGAGTTTCCAGCTTTCGGTCGCTTGTCTGCGGACTCAGCGGGTTTCTGATGCGGACTCTGAAGCACTGCTTTACGGGACTTTATCTGGAACACAACCGAGCTTCAAGTCGCTGACTTAAGTTGCCACGAGAGGAGCCGTCGGGTACGTAGTTTTACTTCTGATCTAAAAAGTTACACTCGATGCTAACGACTAGCTCAAAGCTAACACTCCGTGTGCTACTTTTTCTCATTCATGCTAACGGCTAACTAAGCTAGCTGGTTAAAGCTAGCGCAGTTCGCAAATCTCTTCTTTTATACTTCAATACAAGGTGTACGCTTTGAGATTACATACCCGGATGTGTGTGGTGTCAAAATAAGAGCCCGTCAGAGTTTAGTTAGTTTAGCTTCGGAACAAGAATTAAAACAAATAAGAGTTGTTTTATGCTAACTCCTGTGCTAGCATCATGCTAACTGACAACAAAGTTGGGCAATAACTCTGAAAAGTCACTGACGTAACTTTAAATATTGTTGTTGACAGTACGTGTGAATATATGTATATATAATATATACTGTGTATATAAACGGAGACGTTAACTCATGATGACTTTACGTGCCTCTCAGTCATTTACGGCAGTTCAGGACGGGCTGGAAAAGCACCATTTTAACAGGTTTTACGAGCTTATACAACGTTAGCTTGATGTATAAGTACTTTTCAAAGTAGTGCAAAGTTTCAGCAGGGGTGTGTGTGTGTGTGTGTGTGTGTGAGAGAGTGTGAGTGAGAGTGAGTGAGTGAGAGTGAGTGAGAGAGAGAGAGTGCGCGCAAGCGCACACACCTGTACAGGTAACCATTCATTCCTTTGAGGTCTCTATGGAAGTGAATGTGATCCTGTAAACCACAAGTAAAGCTTACATCCCATAACTTCTTCATAACTGTCTTTTTTTATTTTTTATTTACCGATTAACAAATTAATTATTTATTCTATTAAACGTCAGGAAATACTTAAAAAGTCCAATGTGACGTCTTTAAATGTTTTATTAGCGGTCCAAAACACAAATAGATTAAACAAATTTTACTTTAAGTACCATACTTTTTACAGTATCTTTTTTAATTTATTTTGATTATTTTTCTCTTCCTTTAATTATAGTCTTGATTTTGCAGCACGCTGGGAGTTTGTTTTAAAGCTGCAGTTTGAGGCGTTTAGTGATGTAACTCTTACCAGACTAAATCAATCGAGCTGTGCTGTGTTACATCCAGGGCTGGAAGTGATTATCTATTCACTCCTTCAAACATATCTAACAAACAGATAATCAAATTAAAGTGATATAAAAACAGAGGAAAAGAGCCGATCCCCTTAATTCAGCTTCCAGGACTTTCAGGTGTTTGATTGCATATCGGTAGTTTTTGGTCTTCTGTCGACAAGAGTAAATGTACAAACTCGACAGCATGGTATTGATAATAAAGGGTTTGTATTTAGAATGATACGACGCTCTACTCGACGTAAACATCTGGTATTAACCTAAGACTGACGTGTGAAAAGTGTTTTGTGTTTTGAGTACAGAAAGCAGGAGGGCTGATCCTCTCTGTGATGGACGTTAACATCAGTAATATACATACATACATACATGCATACATGCATACATGCATACACTATAGTAGTACAGATAATAAAGAACCAGCAGGAAACCTCCGTTTACTGACTCAAGGAAGCAAAACGTCCTGCTTTACATCTCCAGATTAAACACACACACACACACACACACACACACACACACACACACACACCCACCCACACCAGGTGATCCACTCCTGCTCTCTGTGTTGTAGAACGAGATAAACTGGTTAAAGCCGAGGGAAACAAACTACCTGTCAGGTAATCACAACCCCCCCCCCCCCCCACACACACACACACACACACACACACGGGATGTCTGGTTTCTCTTCCTGTTGTAATCCAACACATAATCCAACACGTCTCTCTGTTTATAAATGGATGCAGATTAGAAGCATAAGAGGAGCAGGTGACACGTCGGGTAGTTCACAGGTGAACAGACGGACCAGGGAGCGCTTGATTTGATGCACTAGAGATGGTGGGGTTTGATATTGTTAGGAGATCAATACTACTTATTGATGATGAGCAGCTCTCAGGCGACTGATTGGTCCATTTCTTTAGTGTTTTTTTCATTGTGAACGACTAATTCCTAAGAAACTCATGAACACATCTGTGGTTAACACCAGATTTAGAATAATATTATTGTTTCGCAGGTCGTTCTATTGGTTCATTTAACCACCTGAACACAAAGCAGTTTCAGCTCGTTTTTCGCACAACAGTGTTCACAAGTGTTACCAATGTTTGGGATGAATTAGAGTCTCTTTATGTTTTATATATTAAACTGTTTACATGTTTCAGCCTCTACTTCAGCCTCTCCTCTCTCCTCGCCTCTCCTCTTCTCTCTCCTCTCCTCTCCTCTCCTCTCCTCGTCTCCTCTCCTTCCTCCTCTCCTCTCTGTGTTCACTTCCTGTAGTTCAGTCAGTGTCTCCTCCTTGTTGTCACATGACTGTTGGTCTCAGATGAATCAATCATGACTTCATAGTTTCACTGAGGAGCTCACAATGTAATGTTTTTACACAATCTGGTTAAAGTGAACGCTTTATTAGAGGATAAACTTCAGAAAATAAAAGGACGTTTATAAACAGAAAGAAGGACGTAGCGCTCCGAGTGAGTGGAGTCAAAGCAAAGCATCTCTTTGTGTTGCTGCTGTTGTTACCGGTTAATGTGTGTTGGGCTATCTTAAGGAAAATGAACCCAAACTGCCATCCCTAATAGATGCAGATGCACCGTCACTACATTACTGATCGTCTGTGGGTTTGGTTCTGTGGAGGAGGAACCAACACGTCAACGTCTAAACGATTAGAGGAATAAACTACTAAACAGATACTAAATACTATTAACGAACACAAGAATACTAAATACACACTCACTAGTAAAACGCTTCACTAACAGCTGGTACACGTAGACTTTTGAAGCTAACTCACATTTATTAACTGAGTTATTATCAGTTAAAAGCTTTGAATATAACGGTATGAACCACACAGACGGTAAAGGACAGGACAGTAACATAAGGACAGTAGTGTGCAGTCAGTGTGGACTTTCAACATCTACACTTCTCCTTTTCATTTCTGGCCGCATGCACCTTTTCCTCAACGCTTACTTAACAACACTTGTTGTTTCGTAGTAAGTCAGCGTTTCACTTCTTTATTTCCTCCTCGTGTGGCCTCAGGGGAAGGTTTCACTCTCTTCTGTCTCTGAACCATCTGAGGAAGAAGAAGCAAAGAAAACAAAACCATCTTAGTGCCTTTTTAAAACATTTTGCAAAACATTTTTGTTTCAACATCTGTTTTCACTCTGTTCATCTCTCTTCAATCATTTTTATTAAAGCAGACGATAAATCCTCCAGATCCCGCTGACGTTGCGCTCAATCGCACCAGAAGAACCCCATCGAGTGGACAGTAATGGGTTTATTATGTACGTGCGATATTAGTCGTTTATATGAGAAAGGATCGACGTGTCCGTGTATCAAAACAATATTTTGCCGCCCAAATATCACAATACTGTGAATCAGATGCTGATTATTTAGGAAAACATCGTCAATGTGCAGTTTAAGATTTAAAGTCCTATATTTAATTGTGACGTGTCTTCCTCTGATGTTGGGTTGAAGAGCAGATCGTTTGACTTCTATCTGTTTGTCGGGTCGTTGGGTGTAATTATTAATCCAATTTAAGTTTGAACTACGCTTTCATACCTATGAAGTGTGTTCTTCAGCTTATTAAAGACTGTAACGAGCAGCAGTGGAGATATCACTGACACATTAATAAACGTGTGACTGCAGCTGCTTCAAGCATTTCTATTGTAAAGGAGGCGACGCCAATTAATCCAAGAGCAATCAGTTATTCACAGAGTCTGGTCTGCTGAACCGGAAACCTGTAGTGACAGGAAATACCATCTCGCACACACACACAGACACAGATCTACACACACACACACACACAGACACACAGACACAGATCTACACACACACAGATCTACACACACACACACACACACAGACAGACGGTGCATCCGTCTAAAATGAGTACGACTGTGACTGTTTGACTAAGTCACCATTAACCCTCAGGTATCACTTATTGAAATGACCCCAAACAGAACCATGTTCTAATAATTCTAACCTGTAACGTTTGGTGAAAATTTCGTCAATGTCTAAAATACAGACTTTATTATCAGCAACAAACTGCGATGTTTCAGGTGTGAGGCCGCTGATCGTACTTCTGTGGTTATTTTAACACAAAACACGACCGTTTCTAAACATAACCAAGTCGGTTTTATTGTTAAATCTTTTCCCGTGAAGATGGAAGTGTATTCTGCACAGACTGGATTCATGCAACGAGCAGAATTTGACATGTTTTGTTGGATTTTCGTTGGAAAACGCACAACAAACAGTAACTTTCTGTCGGCTATGATAGGACCGGCTACCTGATGTGTTTAGTGGGTTTGTTTGAGATTTCCTGCTGTGAGATCTTATGTTCCTGATTAAATCCTTTACTAGTACACAGTGTGAAATACTCTGTTCAAGTATGAAGTGCTGCATTCAAAAGGTTACTGAAGTACAAAAGTATTGGCATCAAAATGTACTTATTCTACAGAATGGCTCATTTTAAATCGTATATCTGTGGTAAGGCCTTTATCTTTGATTATTTAAGGTGTTCAGTGCACAGCGAGGATCTACTTCTGGCTGATTTCTATACTTTAGTTCTAAAGTATTAAGACGGTTTCCTTCATAAGGTTTTGGTTTGAAACACGACGATTAATAGCTACTAGAAGATCTCAAGTGATTGTCGTTGTCCACTGAACGAGCCGAGAGGCTGTCGCTGATTGTGACCAATGAATGTCTCCATTGATACGTTCTGCACTAGTTTGAATAAATCTTTATTGAGAGCGTCGTAAGTCACTCTCGCCGCCTGCTTAACGAGCAGAGAGACCGTGTTTTCCACCACACCGGTGAACACCACACGCGTTAGTAACGTGTCCTGTTTTATCTCTCCGTGCTAAAGACACTAGCGTTGCTAATCAGCTTCTTTGCATTCTCCACCATTATTACATATTCATGTCACGTCTGATGTGTGAATTACGTCGGTATTGGATCGGTCCCATCTTTTCTTACAAGTGTTGTAGAAATGCATTATAGTAAAAACCTTTTCTTCATGTAGCACCGTTTTAAAATACAGATTTTACGAAGTGCTTCGACGGACAAAGGGGAAGATTTTAAGGCTAAAATAACAAGAGAGAAAGTTTCAACAGGGAAGTCCAACAAAAGCAAGAAAAAACTGGTAAAGAAATGTAAACGTTGATTAAAAACGTACAATAGATGCAACAAGAACAAACTAATAAATAAAACAGTAAAAATATAAATACTTTACTTCCTTCTCTGTATTGAGCTGAACACAAGTCTATATGCACACACAGGCCTGAACACAGATTATTGGACTGTGAGTCGTATTAAATAAGAAGACAAACCTCCGGGACACGTGTCATTGTTCTGGAATAGATGGGGAATAGATGGTGGGGATATTAAACGCTGACTAGTTTATTTTACATCCCTGACAGTTTTATGTCACCTTTAGGACTTCGTACAGACTGGCATTTATGTGATGTCGTTGCTTTTCTGTTTTATTTTTATTTGTTGATTTTACTATCTATATCTATATACACACATACAGTGTGTGTGTGTGTGTGTGTGTGTATCTATCTATCTATATATATCTAGATCTAGATCTATCTAGATCTAGATCTAGATATAGATATGCTTTTGACTTTTGTCTGTCAAAGCACTTTGTAAACTCTTTTTTTTTTTAAAGGTGCTATATAAATAGTTATTATTAATATTATTATTATTGGACTGAACAGGAGTGGGCAAGCCTGGCGGATGAAGTCATTAAAACACTATTTGTTTTCAAGGCGCATGCAGAAACAGCCCAGAGTTAACCATGAAGGGGACGGAAAATGTCAAACTTAAGAAGCCGTAGCCTCTTTTTCGTTACCTGTCGGCTTTATTTGCGTTGAAACGGTTTAAAGGTCGATCTGCTGCAGAAGGACAACAGATGGAGGTTTGTTTGGAGAACATTCCTCAGAAACTCTGAACTCTGAGCCACTTCAGGTGTGTGTGTGTGTTTAAACCACAGACCAGGATTATTTACTGCTCACCAAACCAGACGGCCTCCTTTCACACTCAAATATGTGACGTCACTGCACGATGTTTGGCTCCGTGTTTTTAAAGAGTGACATTAAGTCCGAGACTATTTGCATCAATTTGCACCTGCATTCTCTCTAGTGTCCACCAGGGGGCGACTCCTCTGGTTGTATAGAAGTCTATGAGAAAATGACTCTACTTCTCTCTTGATTTATTACCTCAGTAAACATTGTAAACATGAGTTTATGGTCTCAATCTCTAGTTTCAAGTCTTCTTCAATACAGCATGATGTTCATTTAGTACATTATGGTCCATTTAGAGTCACACAGACCATAAAGCAGGGGATGCTTTAGGGCGGGGCTACACGGTGATTGACAGGTCTCTACCAGGGACGATCGGTTAATCAATTAATCAATTAATCTTTCCCAAAGTGACCCTAGGGCTGAGCGGCATGGCCTAAAGTTTATATCGGGGTATAACTTTGAAGCACGGCCAGTTACATTATATATAATAATATATTAATACGTTTTAAAATGTTAAAATAAATGTTTCTCATGTGTGCTGACGTGACCTGTAAAAACTCAAAAAATGACCCTGTTGCTAGGCAGAAGATCTCTAGGCTCTAGCCGTCATTGATAATAATGAATAATGATGATTTAAAGGATTATTATGTCTCCTCACTCATATCCTGTCGGATTGCTCTGCAATGAAGCTCATAATAAATCAAACTTTAGTGTTTGTAAAGGTGTGAATCTCTGACTTGGTTTTGTGTATCATTTAATCTTCACACCTCTCGTCTATAAACATCTGGAGGAAACTTATGTTCCAGTATGTTTACGAGGAGAAGAAGAAAGATCTCTGTGCTTAATGCTGCTCACTGAGACTCTTCTTCTTCTGCGTGTTTAAACGCGTACTGATCGGATAGCTAGAATATCTGACTCACTGATCGCTTTGAACCGGTGATTAAATCCTCTCCCGGCTGTTGACGGTGAAAACAAAAGTGAGCTCCGGTCTGAACAGGTTTCCGTCTCTTCATCAGATCACAAACCTCTCTGTTCGTTTAGCGTCTTCTTCTCCCACAAACCCAGAACACGGTCGTCACGCTCGGGACGAGAAGCTTCACTTGACTCTTCTCTGGTCGTGAAGATGTTTATTTTTATGCTCTTGTCTCCCGAGAGAACCACTGAAACAGAAACTTAAGTTCTTATTATTTTACTACAACTGAAAGCATTCATTGACTGACTAAGTTACATTTATACCTTCTCAAATGTTAAGTTTAGCTGCTTTTCTTTCTTTTATAAATCTTTGTAAATTAAATCACTTTGGGTGTTTTTAATCAGACGTCACTTCATAAACTCTTTGAACTGATTTCTCTAAACTAAATCATTAATAATTGACGACAAATTAATGTTGTTTTATTCATAAATGAGTCTCTCTGACCAGGATTTGGAGATAGCGTTGACTGTCTGCCGCTTAAAGGAAACGCATCTCTTTTTATCTGAGTGGAGTTTTCATCTACTTTTATGTTCTTCTCTCATGAAGAAGAAAGTCTTCTCAGCAGGTCGAAGGTCAGCGATGAAGCCGTAAGCAAGCTTTTAAGAGAAGACAATAAAACGATGACACGGTTTTTATTTCTGTCTTTGGGTGAAACGAAGCGGAAGCTTTTACTCTGAATGTCTCTGCTGACATCGTCGCGTGTGATCTGTGAATGGAGAAGAGTTTAATTGTGGAGCGTGTCAGCGTTTTGAAGACAGAAGGAGCAAACTGCTGGAAACGTTTCGCTCATTTCTGAGCTTCTAGCAGCTAAAGACGAAGACTTAAACGCTTCATGTGATTATTGACGTTTTGCTTTTAGCCTCTTCGAAATGTTTATTGTACTTTTATCTTTTTAAAACAGAAGTATAATGTCTTCCTGTTTGTTTGAAGTAGTTTTCCCTCTGAAGAGATGTCGGTCTAAGTGGGAGTGTCAAAGTAATACAACCTCTGACATTTCAGAATAAGAGCGTGGACATAAATCGAGGTCTCGGTGTTGCTGAGCTGTTCTGTAACACGATGTTTGGTCTGTTGTTGCTCCGGTTATTGAGCTGGATCACTGTGGTTCGTTAAGATGTTTAAAAGCATTAGAGTTTCTTCCAGAGCTCTCGAGAGTGTTCATGTGATCGGACGTGTTTGTGATGAGCGGAGTGAATAGTTTAATACTTATAATACGTAGAGCCTCCGTTGTTTGTGATGAGCTGAGTGAATAGTTTAATACTTATAATACGTAGAGCCTCCATTGTTTCTGCTGAAGCCCTTTACTGCAGGAGAACATCTGAGTACTTCTTCTTTCTCTACACAACCTCTAAATAATGTTACTCTGGACGTTCTCAGACATGTTTGAAGCTTGAGATCCTCTAATTGAACCTTTTCCCTCAGGTGATGGTTATGACATGCAGAGTAGTCGTATCATATTACATGTTGTTTAATTAAAGATTAGAGTTGAGAAATGCCATCCAGCCTGAAACCCCTGCAGGAGGAGAAGTGACTCTGTTCATAGAAGGTGGTTCAGATGATAAGAACCGGCGTTATCTCTACGAAGTTACCAAAGAGCACTGACTCAGGACAATATAAGCCCACGTGGCTACAGAATGTTTTATTTTTGGTGCAGAAGAAACTAAAATATTTATTTTTTATAAACTTTGAAGCATACAAATGAGCTGAATTTAGTTAAGAAGCTGCTGCAGACTCGAGGTTTGCAAAAGGAAGTCGTCCAATAGATATTGATCTTTATTCAACTTTTATTTTACTTTATCTTACCAGGAAGTCCTGAAGAGATCAAACGCTCTCCTGGATGGTACAACCGGTTTGTTTGCATTATTCTCCACACGATGTCTTTGCTCATTGAACTGTTCCCCCTGTTAAAAATGAAATTTTAATTAAAATTTTATTACATTTTTATCAAATTTTAAAATTAAATAATTTAAATAAATAAAATACATTTAAATAAAATACATTTAAATAAATTTTAAATAAATAAAATATGATCTTCTGTCTGGCCCACATGGCTGCAGCACGTTTTAATTGTTGGTGCAGAATAAACTAAAATGCTTTTTGATTAAACTCTCTTGGACGGTAGAAGCGGTTTGTTGACTTCACGGTGTCTCGGAGAGCAGCTTCACCACAGAACAGAGACTTTAACAACGACCCTCCTTGTTGTTCTTCTCTTTCTCTCTTCACTCACTCGTCATCGTCTCTCGCTCTCGCTCTCTCTCTTTTTTAGCTCCTGACTCATCGCTTCCATTCCTTCTCAGTTTTCAGACCGCAAGAGTTGAAAAACCCAATTTCCTCCTTTTCCTTTTAGGCGGTAGCAGCTGGTGAGCTCTGAACTAATGTATTGAACTGTTCCTCTTTGTTATTCACCTGGTGGGCCTTTACATGTCATCGCCTGCTCAGGGACTGCAGACAAAAATACAAATACAATACAAATAAATACAATTAAATAAAAATACAATTTAAAATAATATTTAAAATAAATTAATATGAAATAAATTAATATTAAAAATAAAATAAATTAATATAAAATAAAATACAATAATATTTAAAATAAAATAAAATAATATTTAAAATAATATAATAAAATGTACACTGACACCAAGATGATGTTTGCCATTTGGCTTATTGAGGTCATGAATATCAGTGTGTTGGTAAGAATCATTAAATAAAATCTTTCAACATCTTTTAAGGTAAACTGCAAATAATTGTGAAAAATAAAAAAATATTTGCGCTGAACTAAACATTGTTTAAACTCGACACGACTGGTTTTATTTAATGTAATCACCAGACTGATGTGTCGTACATCATCCGTCTGTTTCATGCTTTAATCATCTTCACCACAGTAACTGTTTAACATTATTTCATTCAAACAACTACTTTGGGTTTAACAAAAACAATGCTCTGAATTCAGCTGAATAAAACTTTATTTTACGTCTTTATTCAGATGCAAAGTTCTTTAGCAGGAACGGAGCATGTAAAGTGAAAGCCCTGCTCTCTTTATTTAAATGTGAAAGTGCAAATATAATATTGTCGTAATAATCGTGATCTCAGTATTGATAGAAAACAATCTCGATGATCATTTTGGTGATAATCGTGCAGCCTGAATGTTTACTGAAGACGTATTCAGTTGATTTCTATCAGACTTATTATATAACATAGTGAATATAAAGTTGTTTAATCTGCTTCAGTCTTTACCTTGTGAACCATCGGACTCGTCTGAAGCTGTTCCTGTAACAAGAGGTCGTTAACATTCAGAACCACGAGCTGCAGACCTCCACATGAACCACAACAAACCGTCTTCTCCTGATCAGCTGGAGGGAGACGCTTCATGGCTCCTGTTGTTGGATGAAAGCAGCTGAATAGATGATTTAATAAGAGTTAATAATACGAGTGAGAGAAGGTTGTGTTTGTGGAGGGATGATGGACGGATGAGGGATAACAATAATCTGGTTATAGTTTAATGGTTTGTCAGTTTTTCTTTTCTCGTTTTATATCATTTTAATTGAATAAACTAAACTAATTAACTGTTGATTGAACAATACAAGTATTTTATTGACCACGTTGATTAAATCACTGAAGACATAATCAGCCAATTAATTGATAATAAATTCCCTAATTACATATCTGAATAAGATATGTAGATGTGTTACTATTGGTCCTTCATCTCCGTGTGTCCGTTCTTCAATTAAAGATGATTTAAGATGGTGAAACAATATCATTATAAATTAAATCTGAATACGATCCTACGGAGGAAACTATCTCTGTTTATCTTCCAACATTCGTGATGGCAGAAGCAAAGGGAGCGTATACTCTCTGCATGTTTCATCCCACTCTGTCTGCTCATGATTACTGCTTTGAGAGCCTCCAGCCTGTATATTTATGCCTCTTCCTCTCCGGAGCCCTACTGCTCTCCGTGCCCTCGTCTCTGTCTGCCGGTGGGAGCCGGTTGGCCTGTTGCCTCGGCGATGGGCTGACGTGTCAGCGGCTCTCCGGGTTATTAGTGTGCAGATCACTGAGGACACCAGGCTGCACTGCTATCTACTGGCGAGTTAGCGTATAAAGCGTCCGACAGGCTTGTTAGCGGTGTTACATGGTGTTCAGCAAACATAGATTACTTTACTCCTCATAGAAGTAAAACCATCTAGTGTCACGTATCAGCATCCCCTTCATCAAATATAAAACTCTTCATTT
>NW_022280161.1:569990-607983 GCF_004355925.1 Anarrhichthys ocellatus | reverse complement strand
TATGCATACATACATACATACATATATATATATATATAGTAATGGATATTAAAATAAGCCAACTTCTAATATTTTGAGCAGAAGAAGTGGCGATTTAATAAACTAACCAGAGAGAAGGACTGGATCCACGGTGAGCTGGTAGCGGCCCTTCTTAATGCTGCTGTTGAAGGTCGGGACATTCTTCTCCTGTCGAAATGTGTAGGCTTCGGGAAACACCATCTTTATCTGACTAACGTGGCCCTCCTCAAACCGCCTGCAAGGAGGACAAAGAAAAGAGTCAAACATTAGCTTCTGCGGTCTGACAGCCAGTCCTGTTGGTGTGTCCCTCAGCTCCATCTGTCAAGGTTGTGAAGTGTCCTTGAGTAAGGTCCTGAACCTTATGTTTCCCCCTGGGCGCTTTGCAGCAGCCAACTGCTCCTAAATGCTTAGGGAGAGGTCAATGTAAAGGTCAAATTTCATGTACATGACTGTTATAAAAAGATTTGCGGTTTTTAAATCCCAAAACTTCTGGAAGATCCGTGTGTAGAAGCAAGTTTTTTTGTGGTGTTTTTTTGAGCTTTGAGGAAAACAGTGCCATATTTCAGTGCTTTGAGGTTATTGGGCTGTTGCCTTAGAAGAAAATGAAACGTATGGCCCGTGTTTACCCTATATTTATGCGCAGCTGCTAAAATTTCCCACAATCGCTTATATCCTCTGCTGTTGTGTTTCATCCCGTGCAGTGGCGCCTCTCCACACTCGCACAAACCGAGCAGAGAAGTGAAGACAACAATGAAGTAAAGACACACCAACTTGCTGGTGGATTGTGTGATTTTTTTGTTTGTAGCTGTGCTGTATTTTAAATGTAATCCGATGTTGTGCAGAGCTTCGACTTCATACCCTGGGGAATAATGGCAGTAAATTCAAGTAAAACAGACTTCACTTATCCCGTTCGAATGCCTTGCACGAAACATAGACATGGCAGTTAATTTTTAACTTACATGGGGCCCCATGGTATTACTAATACTGTGCGAATACAGTTTTGGTTACATCCCTAACCTGAAACTTGAAATAATCACTCATCCTCATTTATATCCGGAAAGTACAACCAGGCCATCCCTCCGTGATTCCACTTACTTGTGCATCATGTCCTGAACTCCACGTTTGATCTTGGCGAAGGTGGCGGTCTCACAGCGGTTGTGTAGCATGGCGACCACCGTGTCCATACTCCTGAACATCTCTGCCAGCACCTTGTACTGGAAAGGCAGGGACAGACCTGGAGGGCCCACCTGGGCTAGAGTGTGGTACTGCTGGTATGCTGGCTGCCCAGTACTATGAACGAGAAAAAACACATTTGCTTCCGATTTGGGCTTTGATTAGTGGTAATGTAGTGTCCCACCTGCACAGTGCATATTGGTTTTCGGCTACAAGTGTGTTTTTACATGCTCACCTGTCCTGGGTTTGTGTCTCACTCAGCTTGCTCTTGGCCTCTCTCTCCTCCTTCCGCCGCTGAGCTTTGGCTGCAAGGTCTTTGACTTGCGCTACAGTGAACTTGAGGGCCTTAGCATCAGAGACGGTTTTGGGAACAAGTGGGGTTGTTTTATGAGGAGCTGAACAGACTGGAGACGAGGAAGAGGAGGATGTGGCCGCTGAAGCGCTGGATATTTCCTCTGCATGCTTCTTGATCCTCTGAAGGCGAGACTTGAGGGTTGCAATGCCCTCTTTACACAGAGCCTGGCAGAAAGGGGTGCAACATTTTTCCATAGGATTTGTTAACAATATGAAAAATAAAGAATAACACCATAATCATCGTTTGATATGAACAGCAATATCAGTCTATCACACAGTTTTGCTGCAGTTAGCAACACGCACGCATGTGTGCACACTAGTGAGGCATAATCTGCAGAAAGTCCAAACACAATGCGTTACCTTGCTTTCCTGTCCTTCAGTGATCTTGCTGTTGACTTGACCCCTCTGTGGAGAGCTGTTGGTTTCAAAGTGATGATGGTTCTCAGCATTCTGTCCAGAAACGGGGGCTGCCGGAGCTGAGTGCTGCTGGGTCACCTCACTGGACAAGGACTTGGCTGCAACCTGGACATACACAACAGCGTGTTTAGTGTCACTCTATATGAACAATTTCGTGTTTTTTCGCAAGCTCGCAACCACAAAGTAGGCAAACAGCGGTTTATGGTTGCCACCTTATTTTTAACCAAAGGATGAAAACGAGCCTGTACATATATACATTGAGCTAGTGTGGATGAGGCATAACCTTGGGCGTAACTTTACAGATTTACTCAAATATGGAGCAGCCATGAGCTGGATTCCACCAGAAAAGAATAAACGTTACGTAACCTGCGGTATGTTTTGAGGTAGGACCAGTTTCTTCCTGGCCTTCGTCCTTGCTTTCTCCGGAACATTAACTTTAGCGTCTGTAACGACCTCCTCTTGCCGTCTCTTTTTGGCCGTGCTATGGTCGGCGGTGGCTGAAAACACCGCGGCTCCGAGGTCGAACTCTGTCTCGGCCGAGGTCCGCTTTGGTGTCCGAGGACTGGTGGGATCGTTCGCGGTGGTACCGATAGAACAAACTCCCTCGTTTAGCTCCACTGCCTCGTCAATAACTCTGACAAATTCTTCATGGACGGAGGACGAGCAAAGGAAACCACCTTTGTTTTTTGCGAATCTTGACCTCGTACTGGCAACGTTAGTACTGGTCTCAGATGAGCCACGGCCGACAACAGCGCTCCTGCGCTGCTTGGTTGGTTTGACCGGACCGGCGACACCTTTCTTTCTCTGGGAAAAGAAATCAGTAACTCGAGCCTGGGACATCTTCCTGCTGATTGAGGTGGACACAGGGACCGAAATGTGAAAACAAATCTACAACTCTCTGAAGTCGGTAACGGTATAAATACTGTCCATCGACAATAGATTTCCGGAAATATTCACTCTACACAGGAAGAAGAAAGGAAATTCGCGCGAAATTACCGAAGCCACGCCTCTCTGGGCACGTCATAGGATAATAAAAGAGGGATAGGCCATGTTGATGAACTAAGCAGTTATCAAAGACACTTTGTTGAATCACAAATATACTAGTAAACAGCTCTGCTGTTGATTTGATTATTTTTGTATTCATTCTTTGATATTTTTTTCTAAAACCAGTGTTTTGTGTGGCGACACTGACTCGTCCTTTTCGTAATATCCGTGTATAACAAAGCCCAAATAAATACGTGTATTACAAAATCAGACACATTTAATCGTTTATTTAAACTGTCATATAGAATGCTGTTGAACACAATTGAAAGACAGTTGGTAAAGCAATATTCTATCAACTTCTAAAATGTTAACGGTTTGCAAATAAATGTCTTCTACAATTAGAAGACACAGACACCCTTCCTCCTGCTTACATCTGCTCTGTGTCCTTGAATCTCATTTAGACTTGTTAATACATGCAATATGAACAGCTTTCATCTTTTATTTACATCCCAACCTGGCAACATATCATTTTGTCTTTTCATGTCTCAAACTGTCTTATCTCTGTGAGAGTTTGCAGGTCCAGTTAACGGCACACAGAACAAACTAGATTACAGTATAGAGGTATCACACAGCATGTTTTGTTTGGCTACAACACTTTCATCTTTAACAACATTCAGAGCAGCAGAGTGCAGAGACTTAGTCGACCTGGTCTCACAGAAATCTATGAAATGACCACGACATGTTAACAATGCATTATGGGGTGGTGGCACGTAATATATTTGTTGGCACAATGGAAAACAATACCAATGAACAGTCAATTACAGTCCTTTTTTCTTTGTGGACACATGAAGTAAACACATCCACATAACTATAGCTGCAACGGTCAGAGCTGGTGACGTACTATAAACCAGTTTTTGCCACTGTTGGCTCAAGCATAGCTATGTAGAGGCAATTAAAATACTTTAAAATACTTATAAATACCCCTCAAAGGTATAATATGCCACAATTTCCCAAAACACTATGTATATAGACTAAGCTGCCTGTATTTTTTCTTTTCTTCTAATTTTGCTGTGTACGAGACATTTCTGGGTGTCAGAAAAGAGCCTTTGGACCGTATGTTTAGGTGTAATGCAGTCAATAAGCAGGGTGAGCAGCCCTTTCTTGTTCCCAGGTCAAACACTTCCACTTTGTCAAGCCCCATGGCGTACTGACGCACAGGGTATGTGGTACTCTTTAGCGTCCGATACACAGTATCATATGATACCGTTTAAAGTATCTTAAAATTGAGTCTTCAATCTTCATCTTTTTAAAGAAATGAATTATGTCCTAACTCTAGTGTGAAACTAAATCTCTCTAAAGTTTAAGGACATGATAAATCGTTTTTGACAATCATCAACTGCACTCACATATCATGATCAATGGCAAGATTAATTTAACACAGCAATATTACATTTCAATGAGCACATTTACATTTCAGTACTGTGTGTTAATATCTCTTAATCTAAATGCACACACCTCTTAACATCAACTCATTGTCCCTTTAATCACATACTTTGTGCTTCACTTTCCTACTTCATGCACGGACTAACAGGCACCTTGAATACAACGTATCAGAGCACGGGAAAGTAACTGGATGAAGTCAGCATTTTAGATTAGATTAGATTAGATTAGAAAACTTTATTAATCCCCAGTGGGGAAACTCATTTGCCACCCAAAACTCATACAGACGACACAGTCCACATTGCACAACAGACAAAAACACATTACAAAGGATAAATAACACCAGACAATGCCATATAAAACATGATTGACATCAGAAAGATAAAAACCTCTGAAGGTGTTCATTAAAAAATCAAACTGCTGCTGGAACGAAAGACCTTCTTAGTCGTTCAGTAGAACACTGAGGCATCCAGAGTCTCTCACTAAATGAGCTTCGGAGTCCATTGAAGACACAGTGTAGTGGATGGCCTTCAAACAAGACAATTGTTTTTAACTTGGCCCTTGTTCACTTTTCAACAGCGACTTCTAGTGAGTCTGGGTTAAGGCCAATCACTGAGCCAGCCTTTCTGATCATCTTATTGATCCTGTTTTTATCATCCGCAGTGATGCCCCCCCCCCCCCAGCAGAGCACAGCATAAAAAAGAACACTAGCCAAGATCCCCTGATAGAAAACATGAAGACGCTTCCTGCTGATATCAAAGGATCTAAGTTTCCTCAGGAAGAAGAGTCTTGACTGAGCCTTTTTAAAAACAGCATCAGTATTCTTTTTCCAGTTAAATTTACTGTCCAGATAGACCCCGAGATATTTATACGACTGGACAATTTCTATCTGCTGACCTGCAATTGTCACTGGGGAGACCTCCTCCTTCTTCCTTCTAAAATCAATAACCAACTCTTTGGTCTTTCCAACATTTAATTAAAAAAAATTTTCATCACACCAGCTGACAAAAGATTCAACCTCCCGTTTGTAGGCCAGGTCGTTGCCTCGGGTAAGTAGACCAACCAAAGCAGTGTCATCTGAGAACTTCTGGATGTTACAGGACACATGGCTCTGCCTATAGTCAGCTGTATATGTTACCACATATAGTTACTAGCCTACCCCATACCAATACGTTCTCAACACACAATGATCATTAATATGAAAGGCTTAATGGGCATTTAAAATATAAATAAGTTATTCTTCATTGTGGTATCACTGCTTGATGAAGAAGCCTGATGGATTTGAATAGGGCAGTGATTCCTAACCTGACGGGGTCCCAACAAAAATCTGTGAGGTCACCAAAAAGGATAAAAAGTAAAAGATGGCGATCTGTTACGTGTTATGTATATTTTTTCAGGCTTTTCTGTAATTTACACTCACTCTGCACAAGCTGAGTTAGATTGTCGTCTTGGTTACAAAAAGGAAGCAATAAAACTCCCAGAGAAAGTTTTCAGGTAAAAATGTAACTTTTCTATCAGATGTATTTTTTTGGATTCCGTCCTGAGAACCATTAATACAAAACATACTATAAGAATTGTTGTTATGTAAGCTGAAATAGAAGTGACTAATTTGTCAAACTAGCAGTCAGGCTAGTTCACAGGAGGTGAAAACATGGCTTGTGATTCTGGGATGGCTGTAATGCCTTGTTACAAGTACTTTCTTTTATATTTTAAAAAACAGAAAACCTGCTTCAACTACAATAAAAGCTAAGTTAATTATAATCAGTTGCATGCTAATAGGGTCAGTGAGGCCTGATTACATATTTACAGTATAAACAAATGTTTTTGTTGGCTGACTAACTTCCGGATTAGGCCTATGCTAACTTGAATGGGGATAAAATAATTTAATCATGCGGCCCATTTAGACTTTACAAATGTTATCCTGCCGAAATGATCAAATTCTGATTGTGAAGCTAGATTGTGAAAAGTATTTAGGGAAGTTGGGAACTTTTGACGATCCACCAATGCAGCGGCCCACAAGGCCACTGGGCTGCATTTAATGTGACACGTCTGCTCTCACGCCACACCTCCATTTTCTCACACGACAACCTCAGCTTCTGCTGACTCATAGACAAGTCCAGGCTGATTCCCACTTTATGATGTTTTACTCAACATGTAATCCTCAAATCACAGGTTTGCTGGGATCAGAATGACCGGTCTTCAGCGAGTTATAAGTGGAGTGAGAAGTTTTCAGTGAATCACATTTTTTTTGCTGAGCTGTATAATTGTTGTTAAGATTCAAGTACTGATTTTCTCTTTTCTCCCTGTTAAAGTTTTTTTGGGGGGGAGTTCTTCCTGTTCCGATGTGAGGGTCCTGGGACTGAGGATGTCGCATTTGTACAGATTGTAAAGCCCTCTGAGGCAAATTTGTGTTTTGTGATTTTGGGCTGTACAAAACTAAATTGAATTGAATTGAATTTTATAGCCTCCATACTCCTTGAGTAACCTGATAACATTTTAGGGGCCACAGCTCATCATGGATGACAAGACCACAAAGTACATTAAAATAGTAAAAGTGTAAAGAGTAAATGTATACAATTGTTGTTGAGTCTTGGTCAAATAGTGTTACTGTATTTTTTGATTGAGACTACCAAAGGGAGGTCATTTGCTGATGAATGTTAGTGTTGTAAGGGCTAAAGTGCATAATGGAGATACAGAGTTTATAGAAGAACATTTATATTGGACATGACTAATCTGTCCAGTAAGCTAAATATACAGAAGGTTTAAAGTAACTCCAAAAGCAACTGTGTAGAATAATTAATCAAAAAACAGGTTTGATGTACACCTTAGCACAGGGTGTTCTGTGGTTATTTTACAACAGTCTGACTCGGGTTGCACAAAATGTAACCAGCAAATCTGCCGTGCATCATTGTGGCTTTACATTGTGCACCACCACTCCAGCTAGAGTCTACAGGTAGAGCAGATACCTGCTGCCTTCACTCAGCTGTAAATATAGTCACCAGTATAGTATTACTTACTGTCATGACAGACAGAGCTTTGTTATGCCTAGTTGGCATTAATGTCATAACAGCTGGTTGAAAAAATATTAGTGCTGGGCAACGATTAAAATATTTAATCGCGATTAAAATATTTAATCGCGATTAAAATATTTAATCGCGATTAATCGCACGGATTTTTTGCGATTAATCGCATTGTTATGGCAAAGTTCAATAATGAATTCAAAAGTAGTGTATTGCGCACTTTTATTTTAAAAGTACTGCTATATGAACAAAAGGGCAATAACATTTGGTTCACGAGATGCAGGTAGCATGTTTTATACTTAATGTGAATATAATTCATACTTTGTTGGCATCTTATTCTGAAAACCGGATGTTCGTCTGAAGAAACCGGATGTTGTCTCACGTTAATCTTTCCGCTAACTTTCAAAGTCCTTCGCTCGCTCCCGATCTGTGCCGTTTAAATGCGTCTACCGTGAATTTCAGCATATAGGTGCACTAAAATGTAAGTGTCTGCTGAGTTGACCACGGAAATCTGAGTGTCTGCTGACTTTACCGCAGCCATGTCCAGGGAGAGCAACAGCTGGTGCAGCTTCTCTCTTTATTTCTGCCACCCACCTCGACCAGAAGCGGAAGTCGCCTTTTCTCTACGGCAAGGGACATCATATCTCCAATACAAAACGATAAACATGAGACATGAGACAATAATAAAAAATTAAAAATACTTACCTGTTTTTTTTGTTGTTGTTTTTTAATTAATATTATTCTTATTATTTTTTCCCCATCTCAAAAGGCTCAAGGACATACACACACGTTCACACACACACACACACACACACACACACACACATACATACACAACTGACTATAGGATGTTTGCTGGCTTTTATCCCACTGTTCTTGTCATCCTCTTGTTGTTATGTATATGTATTGTCTCTTGTCTTTCAATAAAAAAAAAATAAAAATAAAAATAAAAATTCTAATAAATTAAAAAAATGCGTTAACGCGCGATAAAATAATTGTCAGCATTAATTAATGAATGCGTTAACGCGAAATTAACGTGTTAACTTGCCCAGCAGTAAAAAATATATTAATATTATTATTTAGAATAAAGTAATTGTTCTGTCACAACAATTAACTAAATTACACGTATTGCAAACAAATTCATGTTTGCATATTCAAGTTTCTGTTCATGCAACAGAACTGTCAGGAATCTATTTAATCAAAAAGCACCATAAACCACCAAAAGTATTCAGCAACTTAGCATACAGACACATTTCACTGAAAAAAAGGAACTTTATGCTCATTTAGGCAATGATGTCTGGAGGCTGGCAAATATGCTGATCAAGCATACTTATTCATCAGTGACCAGGATTATTGACCTAGCCTATTATCTATAAATTATTTTAAATGGGGATTTTGACTGATGAACTTTTTAAACATTCCTGGGGGTTGAGGAGTGATGAGCCCTGCTGTGGGTAATGTCACAGACTTTATCGATACCGAATCTCACTCTAAACTAAATTAAAAATTTGGCAGTACTATCTATCAATGTGGACCACCGAACCCCCCATGCCCGTGGCCCCCCTTGTCCATGTTCGTCCCTATTTTTCCACACACAACCTTGTAGAGTGTTTATTTTGACACTGGGAGGCGCCACTGATACACACAAAGTCATTTATTTTGGTGTCGGATAAGTCATATATCCGACACCAAACCTTTAAGGAAGACCTATTTCTAGCACAAGCGACTTGTATTGACTGACGCTGTCATGTCAGAAATGCTAATCTATAAACAAGCAAAACATTTTGAAACCCATGCAACCCAACACCCAACTACCAATAAATATATCATTATTTTTCGACGCTCTTTTTTTGCTGAGCAGACACTTAACAGCAAAACTTTGTAATCAAACAGACGTTGCAAAGCAGAGCAGCAGATTCACAAGCTGTGCAGTGTTGGCTGAACAAGAAGTGAGAGGAATATAGTGCAGCAGGGAGGTGACCAACAGAAGCGGCAGCAGCAGCTCTGTGGAGAATAGCTCCTCTATGAACGCCCTTCAGACGGACTTGCCTGTGAATCACATTTTCCACCTACAATACTGTTACTTCAGACTGGGCGTCTCCGAAGGAACACATGCAACAAAACCTTTCTTCCTCACCGATAACTTCACTGAAAGGAGTCGATCTGGAGCTGCGCACTCAGCGGACAGCTTTAAACACACACGAAGACAAATACAATTGACTGATTGGAAAGTTTGTTTGAAGACTTTCTGCTAAAGTTGTTCTTGTTTTTTTGATGGAAGATAATGAGCGAGTATCGGAATAATGGAAATGGAGCCGTATATGTTAGCGAGTTTCTGCCCTGATCTATGGAAGGCTAGTTATTGATAGTCTATATCGTTGTTGATTATCGGGGACCGAGTATTGATCTGTAGGCTACTGACATGGATCTACAGGTGATTGTCTGGGTGCTCTACTGCTTTTTGATGCCCACCGTGCTGTTAACAGGTAACTAACTTGCATTTTGCTTAAATAAATGGAACTGTAACAATGAACATGTGTCAAACTATGAAATTCCATTTACGTTGACGTGAGGGTGAAACGCGTAATGTAATCCAACACACGTGAAGCAGCGGGAGAGAATTGTAAAAACTTCGCTGCAACTTTTACATATAACAGCATTTCTTTGGTGTCTGATTACTGGAGGCTACCAGTCGTCGCGACAACGTGACGGATAACGATAATGATGATGATGAGGTAGTTAGAGACCTATTCATTAAGTTGAATAAAACCCCAATCTATTAGGAAGAGGTGTAACTGTGGACTGGACTCCTATGGTGTAACATTGTTGTTGTGAAATGGGATAGTGACACTGTTAGAGAAAAGATGAATTTAATTCAGATTCTAAGTGATAACTTTGGGGTTGGAATTTTAGCCCAATCATATATTTTTAACAGGTCATGAGTTGTTTTCTCATACAATATCATACAAAAATTGTTTAAAAAAAACTTAAACTTGTTGGTCTATTTCTCTGCTGCTTTGGTGCTCGGCCCTCGGGTATCTTACTGCGGTAACACCAACGGGAACTGCCAATCAGAGTCACAGCAGGGGCAGGTCTTCTTCTGTTATTGTTTATTTGCCGATCAACAATTTTAACCTGCTCCTTTACTTTTGATTGAAAACATCATTTGTAAGATTTAAATGTTATACATATATTTTATATGTATAGCCATGGATGGATGGATAAATGGATATATCTCCATGCTTTTGTTTCATCCCCTTTGAGAACTTTTTCTTCTTTTGCATCCCATTCATTTGAATGTGCAAGGGCCAAGGGCATGTCAGTAATGTCAATAATTTACTCTGTGTTGAGGTGTCTTTCAGAAATTATTATGACTCTATAGGTCTCTAGAAAATAACTTTTGAGGATGCAGGTTTACTTTGTGGCAGTACCAGTTGGTCTCATAGAGTGACTCTGCCTGTTACCAGTTTACCACAACTATGTTGTACATGCAGCCATGTGGCAAAAAAGAAGCTTTTATATGAGCATTTTCAGCATTTAGATGTTTTGTAACTCTTTTACGACATGGCATGTGTTGATTCTCAACTGACAGCTCGAGAGCCAGCTTAAATGACACATTCCAGTTAGACATGGTAGTTAGACATGGTAGCTTGTAGCAGTAATAACACTAATCCGAGCTTCACCAATGAGATATGAATGCTATTTCACATAACTGAAAATCATGATTATAAAAATGACCTAATTTGGATATTGAATTATTTTGATCCAAAAGTATTGCACTTATAGACAACCTTGTTTGTAAGCTTTCTGGTTATCGATAATGTTTATTCTTGAGGAAGATGTTTGTGTCTTTCTGAGGGCTGGTTGTATTAGACAACCTGGAAAAAAATTGTTCAAAACGAAAGGGAGGTCAAAACTTTACTTCTGATGTAATGCCCCAATAGGTAAAAGCAAACCCACTTAGTGATACCGGAAAGCCTTTGTTAAGACCAAATTTAGCTGGCTAACCAGCTAATCTTACTCTCTGATACAGGGCTCAAATCTCATAAATCAATCACAGTCAGATTTACACCACACACAAATGGCAAATATTCCAAAACACAGGCAGTTTAACCATCATTTTAAGCTCTTTTGGCTTCGGGTTTATCTCTTATCTCTACACCAGTTTATGAAAAATTAGTTTTTGTTTTAAGAGGTTCCATATTATGTGTGTTTGGGTGATAGAGAGAGAGACCGAGAGAAAGAAAAAGTAAAGAGGGAGCGTGTGTGTGTCTTATGACAGGATGTCACGATCTAGAATTTGCAGTATTTCTGTTCACATTTGACAACTGAGTCAAAGGAAGTGAAAGATGCCAATGAAGTTACTCACACACACACACACGCACACACACGCACACACACACACACACACACACACACACATATACACACACGCACAGTCTACAGCTGGTAAAGTAATGCAATAAAGTAAATAAGCAAAAAAGTTTAATAAAGCAGTCCCATAATGCACTGCAGTGTGACTTGTGTTGCCTTTAGTTTTATTTTTGGCAGTAAAGTGGGACCAGCCCTATAAACACAAAAGTCTGTCCCTGACTGAGTGATGAAGTCACAACATTGGCCGGTCGAGTGTTTCACTACTGACAGTTGCTCTTTCAAAATAAATAGGACCATCAGCACTGGGGACCCCCAGGGACATGTGCTCTCCCAACTGCTCTTCTCCCTCTAAACCAATGACTGCACGTGCAGTCTCCTGAGGGCCGACAGGAGACCTGTCTGTTGAATTCCTAAAATTTGCAGATGGCACAACAGTCATCAGGGAAAGTGATGAGTCTGCATCTGCATACAGACGAGAGGTTGTGGTTTAGAACAACCTGGAGCTGAACACAATCAAAACTGTGGTGGACTTCAGGAGAAGCCCCTCAACACTGCCCCCATCACCATTCTCTCTACTGTGGAAACTTTCAGGTTTCTGGAATCCACCAGCTCCCAAGACCTCAAGTTGGCTTCCAACATAGACACCATCAGGAAAAAGGCCCAGTAGAGCTAAGCTGTGAGCAATATGTGCTGAGGTTAGCGGAACAAGCCAATTGGCGTGTGAATTAGTCTCCATAATTATATTTGTCCATAGTAGTCAAATGTTTATTTTTAGCTGTGTCTATTTCTTGGCATGTACATTTGGAGCAACAAAGTACAAGAGTCAAATTCCATATGTGTGTGTGCACACTTACTTGACCCTCAAAAGCTTGATCTTCTTGTGTTGCTTCACAAAGAAATAAAAGAGCTATGGTATAGCTTTGAATTTTCCCACAATCACAACACATTCATTGGAAAAGTAAGTAACTTGTTAAGAATATCAATTAAGAAAACTAAATAATGAAAGAAACTATCTTAGACCTGTAAACTCGAAGCATACAAGATGAGTACACCAGTACATCATCAACCAAAGGATGCAGACCTAGCAATCATCAAAGTTCAAATATTTTTAGCAGAAATAATGTCATCAAAATCAATGGTATTGGATTAGAAGGAACTAAAGCTTGATCTAAATGACCAAGGTTCCCATTGATGCACTGACATCATGTACTGGATTGGTACTGGGCTGAGTAATTGCAGTCTCCACTGAGCTTACACAAAGAAGAGTCATTGTAATCAGTTCCACATAGTGAGGTGTAAAGATTTTTAAATTGAAAGAGCCAAAAAGAGCACTGGGTTTGTGTATCAGAAGAGATACATTTGGGATCTGCATACCTCATATCAAATATCCAATTAGAAACAAAACTACCCGTTTTGAGAGTGTTGTGAGTGTTGTGTATGACTTGCTATGTCAGTGAGTCAGAACCATTCCACATCAGAGCCGTTTAACAAGACTTCATGGCTCAGTGAGAAATACTCAAAGTGTGTGTGAGCTGTGGGGTGTGTGGGAGTGAGTCAGAGAGAGGAGTGCAGATGGTTTAGAAGTTCTTGCTCAGCTCAGACAGAGTGGTAGAGTTTAGGCTTTCATGTCGACAGGACCAGAACAATGAGTTGTAGCTCATTCAGTTCTTCCCAAAGATGTTAAACTCCACAACGTTTTCTTGACTTGAGCTTAGTCAAGTTTTCCTAAGAGCTGGCTTCTTTTTCCTCCTCCGTTTTAATGGTGAAGACATGCTGTTGCTTGTTTGAGCCAACATGCTGAGAGCGTGGCACATTTGGAGAGTTCAGAGCCAGGACAGCATCTATCTCTGAGGCTCTGACTGATCTGTAGTGAAGCATTAACTCATGGAATAGCTGACCACAAAAGTGACTTTACGGGAAATGTAGATATCATGTATGACATGTGTAGATCAGGACAAGCATTGTTGAATTACACTTTACAGGGGACAAGTGAACAACTATCAGGGGTTAGCAAGTTTCCCTCACTAGTCATTTAGTATAGTTTAACACCAAATCTAGACATTTGTATTGAACATAAATACAGAATAGATGGAGAATGTCAACTAATGTGCTCCACTTCCAAAATTGGTTGCTTAACACGCTTGAGACACTAGCTGCCCTGGCCAGTCTGACAACTGACTTTTTGCAAAGATTATAAAATGAGTGGATTGTTCTTGAGCATTCCACCATATTACATGATTCTTATCAGCTGATTGAATTTTCTCAGTTGCCATGAGGACTGTGTGATATTCTTGAAAGCTCCAGAACAAGTAGTGGGTGGGTGAGTTATTTTGTTTCTTCGGGGGCTTATTTAGCCAATTCAATTTTTTGTATTTTTTGCATGACATTGCTTACCTTCATGCACACATGTGTAGGCCTATTATATTTATGTAACATGAAAGTCGCAGGAGATATTTTCAGATGACTCCACTGGAAAAAGATTCAGCACATTAAAAAATGACTTATTAAGGTTAAAAACGGTGGTAGAGGGAGTGGAGCACAGTCAGATAAAGGTGAATAACTTGCAATGGAGGGCTATGTTGAGGGTGTGGGTCTAGGGGTGTGGGGGGCGTTTCTGTTGAGCGTTACACCAGTAATACCAGTTATTGAGAGGGTGCACACATGTAGATTGACTGCACTCTTACACTCACACACAAATTCACTAAACCTTGTTATTGTCTTTGGTTCATGAAAAGCTAATTAGTGGCTATTGGTAAGACCAAAGACTGTATAAAGGAAGTGGGCGTAGTCGTCATGGAGTCACCCATTATTTTGTGGACTGCAGTTTTGAAGCCTCGAGTTCGGCGTTTTGGCCATCGCCATCTTGGATTATGGCCGCCACCACCTTGTGAACGGTAGTTACCATATTAGGACTACAGGCGAGTGATGTAGAGACGCCGTATATGGCTCTGGTAGCGACCTGTCAATCACAGGGTAGCCCCTTAAAGCATACCCTGCTTTATGGTCTATTTTACTGTAAACAGGACCATCATTTACTAGATGAACATCATGCTTTATTGAAGAAAACGTGCGATTGAGACTATAAACTCATTTTTACCATGTTTACTGAGGTAATAATTCAAGTGAGAAGTATGGTCATTTTCTTATTGACTTCTATACAATCTGACTTCTTTTTGCAACCAGAGGAGTCTCCTCCTGATGGCCAGTAGAAAGAATGCAATTTTAAGAACAGGGTCCTGTTCTTAGTTTGTACTTTGAGCGACTTTTATCAATCATGATTCTTTGAAGACATTGGATTACCAGGGTTTATTAATCCCAGCAAAAGTGCTGTTTCATGTGTTTTTCTTTGAATGCATTGTAATGCAAATTTTGCTGTCATATCAACTATAATATGATATTCCCATTCATATGTGATACGGTAGAATTGTGATTTCAATAGTTTTGGATTATATAAATAGCTGAACCAAAGAATTATTGTTTTTAGAATTTATTTCTATCCCCATTTATTAATTAACTATTGAAGCCCATTGGTGCTGTTGGTTTGCAGATTCATCTGCATCTTCCAGACAAACATAGGATTTTCTCCATTGTTGAATATTATACATTCCATATCCTTGCAAATAATACTGTCATTTTTGGTTTTAACAGATCAATTCGAGTTTTTAGTGACCACACACAAAAGCTGAGTTGGAAAGCACCTTCATCACATGTAGCGCCACTAATCTTAGTTTTAAAGATTTGAACATCAGACTTTTTGGTATTTCCTCTCTATGAGGTGTGGAATAAACACCGACTGCTGACTGTGGATGTAAAAGTGCTGCCTTTAGCAGTGATTGCTTAACTCTGTTAAGTTGCTGTTTTTTTTCCCAGTAAAAAATAAATTGGTACAGAGCAGATTTCAACATGCCTGTGCTCTGCCTTTAATATATTTTATATAAAAGGAATGGGCAAGTGGAATAGGAAATACACATTTTCGAGCCAGTTCAAAGCACAATCAAAGTTTCATCTACGTACTTAAATTTTTGGTATACTTCCACGGTGAATGAAGAATCAAAAAGGAAAAATTCTTGATGATTTGAAGTAAATGTGGGACATGTTTAACAACAGCAAAACTATCTCCGTAAACAGACTCTCACATAACTTGCGCTGTAGAGCATCTCAGTATTCATTGAGAGTTCCTTTGCATTGGCTTGTGTCTCTTTCTTGACATTTTGTGTCTCTTTGTATGGGTTTTGCATCACTTTGTAATTGCTTTGGTCTTGTTGTAGTTATCTTTTGTCCGTTGTTGTTTTGCCCCTTTTTTGCAGAAATTTTGCATCTCTTTGTCATCTTTTGTGTCTCTTTGTCTTCTTTCTGTGTCTCTTTTTAGTTGTTTTGCCCCTTTTCATAGTTGTTGGGAGTCTCTTTGTGGTCTCATTGTGTCTCCGCAACTGTTTTAAATCTCTTTGTAGTAATTTTTGACTTCCTATAGTCGTTTTGTGTCTCTTTTTGTGTGGAGACCCCTGGTTGACTGACATTGTGAAGGCCAGGCCTGACACTTTGCTCGTTCATTAATCTCTTTGTCATTGCCTTGTGTCTCTTTGTGGTCATTTTGTGCCTATTTAGTTGTTCTGTATCACTTTGTAAATGTTTTGGTCTTGTCATAATTTTTTGTCTTTTGTTATTTTGCTCCTTTTTATCATAGTTTTTTGTCTCTTTGTCGTTGTTGGGAGTATCTTTGTGGTCTGTCTCTGCAGCTGTTTTGAATCTCTTTGCAGTCGTTTTGATCTTTCTGTTGTCGTTCTGTGTCTCTTTCTCTTATGTTTCTTTGTGGTCCTTTTTAGTCTCTTCCTGGTTGGTACATGTCTATTTGAGTGACATTTTGTAGCTGAAAGCCAGGCCTGAGACTTTGCCCATTCAGTAATGTCAGTAGATTATTCATTCAACGTATAATCCAATTTCTTTCTGCTTAGCACTCTGTAGTTCTTCCTTGCCGCCAAGGACGACACTGGATGCAGTAGCACCCCTGGATGCAATAGCACCCCTGGAAGAACTGAAGGCATTTTTCACACTATATCCCTAGCTCAGACAGATAGAAATATGATTGAAAATTGTCAAATTTTCCCTTTAAGCACAAGGAGAAAACAGCGGAGACAGATAAGAGACAATCTCTCATCACCACATTTGCTAACAGTGTTAGTCTGTGCCGTTGTGATGCCACCAAGGCAGAGAAGATTAGCCATAGCTCATCACGAAAATGGTGACTGAAGATATGCTCCCGTTAAGCGTTGCGGAAGCAGAAGGCTTCCGTGAGCTGATGATTTTTGATGAGCCAGAGTACAAGCTTCCATCACAGCGAACAACAACTACGAAAGCAGAGATATCAGGAAAGCGTAGTCAAATTATAGACTGATCTGCAAAGTGCCAACGATGTAGCTATTACTACAGACTTGTGGACAGCTCTTACCATGGAGTAATATGTAACCATCAGATGGCATCTCTGAAGACCGGCACACCGCAACGTTTTGCGAGTACTCGAGTACTCTATAATAATTTAATGTGAGTATGCGAATTGGGAAATAATTTAAAATGCTCATTACTAGTGGGAAGTAGGCAACTTTTGGAGGCAGGCTGTAGGTTGCCCACCCATTCGGTTATTTTCTTTGCTATTTTTCTATTTGCTGAATAAACAAACAGCTCACTTCTGATTGGATGGGCAACACGTACATTTGGGTGGGCCGAGCCCACCCCTGCTTACATCCACCGCTGTCCTTGTCAGTAATTTGCCAATTACCTGGTCCTCATCCTAAACTGGTTGAAAGCCCCTCGGAAAGTTTATCACCACCTAGCATTTAGACAGGCTGGCAGAGAGGGGTGTGACTGATTCTGCTCTCTGATTACAGACTGGGAGAACAGAGGAGGAATTGAGGCTTCCACACCAAACACTGACCTGCTCTCAACTCTCACTGACTGAGGAGGTCTTTCTCTCTCTCTCTCTTACAAACACACATATACACATGGAGAGCCTCCAGTCTCTAAGAACCTGGAGAAACACATTCCTATATATGGATGGATAGAGTCTGAAATAAGCATGCATTTAGGTCAGACATCCAGCTTTATACAATTCACCTGCCCAATCAGTGATATAGGCAACTGCATACATCCGTCTAAATATTTTGTAACCCTCTTAAACAAAGGTGAAGCTGACTCTTTAACCCGAATAAGTAATGCAGTGGGTTTCCCACTGAAGTGAACTAAATTTAAGAGCAACTGTTAAATTATGTATTTCTTTGTTCATTTGTGGAGTGTTGTTTCAACTGTGTTTTCTTACCGGTGTGGGTGTGTGTGTGTTAATTGCATTAAAGGGTCATTTGGCTTCCTATTAATAGTTAACCTAATGTAAACACACACATTGATAACACTGATAATGCTGAGTGTGGAGTCGACATCTGTCACAGTTTGAGGCTGGGATCAGACCTGATGTCTGTATTCAGTTAAATACATGCTGAAGCCAAAGCAAGTCAGTCATAAAATGAATATGCTTGTGTAGTATCAACTCAAAAATTGATATATCATGAAGTGATTTGATAAAAATGTGTGCGCGGTTATAAATTTAATTAAACCAAAACCATATTCATTATTTGGTCCTAATTTCACATATTGTATTGTATTTAGCATTTCATCAACAAATCTCTTTTATCATTTAAGGTCAGCCACAGAAGAAGGGAAGTAACAAAACTAAGACATTACAGTTGTAGTATTTAAATGAACAAAACTTGTAAAACACTAATGAAATTGCTCAAGTTAAGTGATTAACCACCAGACTGTCTGAATTAATAGTTTCCTGTCATGACAAATCTTGCTCTTTAACTGTTAATTTTACTCTCCAACAAACAGCGGTTTTTCAGCCTGGAGGGTCTGTGCATGAAGTATAATTCATTTGCCATTGTTCATGTTGTATAATGAACAATGTCAGATTATGGGTATTGCCTAATCTCATTGTCATAATTGTGCAAATATATTCCTCTACGTGTGAGTTGTTATAGCGCCCTTAGGGAATATATTCTTTTACAGTCAGACTCATATCATGTCTCAACTATCGCCCGTAACATTCACACAAATAGCTTAAGAATCCTTAATTAAATAAACAAATTGATAATATAATGATCTTTCCATACAGATAATTCCAGTGGTTGCGCTTTGCAATTTATTCACAACCAGTTGTGGAAAGTGGCAGAAATATGACTTCATATATACTCTAATTTTGAAGGAGAGCTGTTTCTGGCTCTCGACTTCCTTGACTCAATTTAAATTTTTTAAGTTGGGTCATAGAGCAAGCTGACATTTTGGTGCGCAGAATTGTATTGCACATGTTCATTCAATGAGACAATAACACAGAAAAAGCATTAACCACGTTTAGGCAGCATTGGCTATCGAACAACGAACTCACACGTAGCAGAATACACTTTTCATTTGCATAAGTAGGACAATGAGATTAGGCAATACCACTAAACTGACATTGTTCATTGTACAACGTGAACGAACAGTGGTAAAGGAATTATACTTTGTGCACAGACACTGGAGACCGCCGTTTGTTCCCAGTGTGAAATGGGAAGTCAACGTTGACTTATTTGCCACATAACTTGCGTACTTCAATACGCAAGTTATTTTAACCCAAAAAATTATATTTTCCAAAACCTAGTAGTTTTGTTGCTCAACCTAACTGAGTTGTTTCCTGTAAAGACGGAAGTTTATTTTGAAAAGGCTGTATGCATGTAACAAGCGGAAATTGACACGTGTTGCTGGCTTTCGTGGGAAACAAATTAATTCATTCATACAAATGCTGTCAGGCTGACATATGGACACTTTTCATTTTTCTTTTATTGGTGGGTGGTTGTTTCTTTCATTAAGTTACATGATGTTTCTGTGGTTTGTTGGAGACACCCTCTGGTCACATGCCCAAGGGCTCCAACCACTCGTGGGAGCAATCTGCACTTCAAGTCAGTTGCATTGTTGCTTGCTTGTCCATTCTCAGAATCTGGTTGATTTGATATCTGTCTGGACGTGGAGTCCGACAGTATCTTAGCATTTTATTGTGTCAAGAGTGTCTAGTCCCAGGTTATTCCACTTAGTGAATGCAACCTGTAATGTTCACCTATATGACCTATATCCCTGTGATGTGACAGACCTTTAACTGTAATCCTGTAGTCCTGGAAGTAGTGCTTGAGTGGTCCTATCTTTGTTCTGGTTTCCTGAACTGGAATCTCAGCAGCTCTCGCTGGGATTTGAATCCGAGCTCCTATTCCAGAGGCTGTAATTTCACCTCTAATATGTCCAGCTCCTGTGTTCCTGTTCAGCGGAACCCCCCCAGATTAATTTAGTATAAGAGAGCGTATCAATACACTGAAAAAAAAAAAAAAAAGTGACATTTACTTGAAAAAAGCTAGGTAACAATTTGCACTCAGAAATTCCGAGTAATTTTTACTCAGGAATTCTCAAGTTAAGTTTACTTACTAGTAAGAATTGTTTATCCAAAATTTTCAAGTAACTTTTACTTGCAAATGTCTTCCTTAGACATAAAATGTACTTAGCGTTCGATAGTAATCTTTACTCAGGCTACCTTTGCATCTAATTACAAAACCCCAGTAAAACTCAATTAGGTGTTTCATGTATATTTAACTAGCTTTTTACTTTTTCAATTGAGAAATATTAAGTAATATTTACACAATATATCTTTTATCTACTACTACTCTACACAACTGTTCAAATATGAACGTTGCATTTTTTTTTTTAAACTGGGCTACTGTTAATTTAATAAAATTGTCTTAACATAAGGCTTCTACAAAACTTCTTTTAAACTACAGCAGCTTTACTTGTTAACTGGTGAAAGAGGTCACTGCTGACAGACACACAAATACCAACATATATAATCTGGTTGGCATTGCCAGACAAAACATTTCTAAATCAGTGCTGCCAATATGAAATTTAAGAACACAAACGTTTAGTCATTTAACAAACACTTTTAATTTGAAACGATGGGTATTGCTTGACAACACTTAGATACACAGATATAGCCCATGAGCAGAAGGCAAGCCTTTGCCACACTTTGACAGTCATCAAGAACCTCTTTTCCCTCTGACGACGAACACGATTGTCAGGAGTGAAGCCTTTCTGTGTTGCATTTCCATGGATGACAAGGATCTTCATGACATGTTGAGCATAGTCCTCTTCAATGACTTCTTTGAAATTCACTAATGTTCACTTTTACATCTTCGAGTCTGATGTGTTCTCAAAAAATTACGATAGTGGGAGAAACAAACAAAAATATTGAATGTGTTCAAATGCGTCATTATGTATCTATTCTCAGTGTATATGAGCCCAACATAATTTTATATAATATTAGATATCTAAACTTTACAAGGCTGGGTAATTCCAGCATGGGTCTTTGTTCCTGCAACTCCGCCCTTTGTCCCAAGTATCTCCAGAAAGTTGGTAGTGCAATTGTCCAATTTCGACAAAAAGTTTCGCTCCAGATGAACTGTGGTTATTCATCTGAACTCATTGATCTGAAACAAAAGACAATAAATAAACATGATCAAGATGAGGTACCTTGCTAAAACAATTAATGCAGTAGTCCTCCCAGTATAATGTACTATTGACAGCAACACAAACTGACTTCAAATGTATATGTCAAGTTAATTAAACTACAACAGTACTATGTTGATTTTACCTTGTGTCAACTGTTGATGTCAACTTGCTGAGAGTGAACGTCCTTTAATATTCTGTGAAATATATAAAGAAATTATGTTAAAACATGAACACACAACATTAAATCTGAATTTGGCTTAAATCTTCATATTGATAGTGGGCTTCACAAAACCCAAGTAATTCCCCCTCCCCCTCGTCGACGGAGCGCAGCTGGTCGAGCACCGTGTCCCCAGGCCAACAACTTTTCAAGGGAGAACCCTGTAAAATCGTGACCAAAACCACCAAAAACATGTCCACAAAATGTAGCGCCCTGAGCCATGTCTGTAATGCTGTCCCAAGTTAGCTAGCATGATAGCCTAACTAGCTAGCACGCTAAACTGACCAGTTCGCTACTCTTCAGTGTTCACAACTCAAACACAGACTTGACCGAAGGCTCAACAGCAACGTAGAGCATTAATTAAACATATAACCTACCCCAATTGCTCCCGTCCATGAAGTTCCTCTCCTCAGGTGAAACGCTGCCGTCCTTGTTCAGGTTCTACTGTTCCGTCGTCTCGTTGAAGAAAGGAGCGCGAAATCTCCTCTGACGTCACCCCCTGAGTACGCGCTATAGGTTGCCAGGTTTTACTCGTATTACCCAAGTACATTTTACTTTGTTGTGTCAGGTAGTGCATTCAATACAGTAGTTTAGTAGATATTACTTAGTGTGAATGATTAAAATGTACTTATAAAAATGAGGATACATAATTACAAACAAACACCAAGTAACACATTAAATAAAAGGTGATATTTTAAAGTAAAAGCACTGGAATGATAATTTCTTGTAAAATTTACAAAAATAATCGAGGTAATAATTACGGGGCCAAAAAGTATTTTTTTTCAGTGTACCTACCAGTAGCTCCGAACTCTAGAAAGGTCGGGGCAAATGTAATTTTAAAGTTTGTTCAGTGCAGAGGAGGATAACAGCTCAGGAGTTTGAATCAAACACTTTTACACAATATGCACAACTATTACAAGTAGATTTTGTAGGAAATAACTGCTAAGAGTGAATGTGCTGAGAGGAAGAGAAACAGAGGTAGAGATCTGAGCCCCGGAATGAAGTGTTGCAACATCCAGAGCCTGCCAATAAAGAGAAATAGAAATAACAAATCGAACCATAACAGCTGTTGCATCAAATACTAAACAAAAATAAATACTCAGTGCCTGAATATTAGACATGCAAAATAAACATAACAGGACAGAGAGGACAGAGTGCTGCAGAGAGATAGGTGTTGTGGTTACTGAACAGTGTTATCACGTCTGTCCATAGGCATCATTTTGGGTGTGTGTGATGATTAACTGGACAGCAGGGTGGAGCTTCTCAACACCCAGCTTGTTCTGTACGTAAAAACAAAGTATTTCTGTTTGGTAAAATTAATTGAATTTTTTCAAAACGTTATTGTGCTTTTGCTTTTATGCTTTCCACTATTGAATTTCTTCATGCCTTCAAAAATACCTTTTGAAACATTATCTGAGATGTTAACAGTTCAATAATCATTAAGACATAACAATACTGGACACTGGCAATTTCGGGTGATAAGCGTAACTTTACCTCGGCTCCTCGGTTGATCTTCACATGGCTGTGCTCAGGAGGATGGCTACTGAAGCTGTGTCCAAAGTCACAATCAGGAACAGTCGATCACATCTTGTCATTGAAAAATTATTAGTGGGCTATGAGCAGTTTGATTAATAAAAATGTGCTATTATCATAACGGAAAAATAGCCTATAATCAACAAACAGTACGATGTTGTTAGATAGTGACTCACTGAACTTGTATAGAGAAGCTTATTTCCACCAGTTCACAGAAAATATTGTATTATGCTGGTAAATTACAGTTATCTGCCGCTATGGTTAACCAACGGCATTAACTGTTAATTTACGGAGGACTTACGGAAGGACGAATATTTAACTGTATGTTACAGTTATTATGAAATACTGTAAGATACTGTTGTAAATCCACAGTAAGTTTACAGCAATTCATTACAGTGTAGAATTGTCAGGATGCGGGTGTTGAGGTCAAGATTGGGTTTGATTTGCCCTGGGCTTTGCAATGTGGTTGAATGTGTGATTGGCAGAATTTGTATTTTATACACTAACTAAGTAACAAGAAACACTTCAGGAGAGAGACAAAGAGAAAGGGATGTGTCAGTGACATCAGTCCCAGGCAATGAATTGGAAACATACACATGTAAATCAAGCTGCAGTAACTGTGATATCCTGGAATTTAATTTGTTTTTTTTCAGGGCTGGGTTTGTTTAGTTAGCGTTGTCCTGCAGATTAAACCAGAACAACCTTTGGCTTTAATGACGACATCAAAAGACTGGTTTGGTGGACACTAAACAATACCCCATTTTGTTTATTGTGACTAAACATTTCTGTTCAAGAATGCTGCTTACCCTGACAATATTGTGCTGCATATCAGGAAATGTAATACAAGTTCAATGTAGATATGGAATCCCAGATTCCTGTTTTATAGTCCTCACCACCTCACAAAACAGTTTTTATGGTGCAATGCAGAGACAAAACTAAAGTGGTAAAGAGATTTAGATGGCAGCCAGGTAGGAGACATGACATTTACAGCCTGCCTCTGATGTGGTCTAATTCCTGCTGACAGGCAGGAAGACAATGTGTTTTATGCTTTAGCAACTGGAGGAAATAACAGAGTGCTTGTGTGTTGGATTCTTTGTCTGTGTTCCAGTTATTGTCCGAGTCATATAATAACTATCATGAAGCAACTCAGAGAGAAAGAAAGACAGAAATAAAAAAAAAAGACAAAAGAATGAGCTTTTAACTTATGTTGACCTTTATTTTAAATCTGTACTGATGTAGTCCACAGAACTTGATGGAAAAAATACTTATATTCGCAATTTAGCAGTAGTGGAGGTTTGTTATGAAGTGTTCAACATGTAAATGGTTCAATCTCTGGTGAACATCATGGGTTCAGCAGATTTGTCGGGACTCTGCCAGTTAGATTTTGATACTTCTGTGAGGGTTTTGGGGTAGAGCAGAGACTCAGGCGCAGACACAGACACAGGAAACAAGGGGAGGTATAATGCAAGGTTCTTTACTGGGCACCAAGCAGTCAAGAACAGGAACTAAAAACAACTCCAACAAGGAGCGGGAAAAAATCCAAACTAAATAAAAAAAGGCAAAGTCACAAACCATGGGACGGAGAGGGTCAACACGAGGGATAAACACTGGAGACACGATGAGCCCACGGGGAGGGACAAGGCCGAAACATGAAGCACCCCGGGGGAAGAACAAACAACAAATAACAATCCAACAACTGGAACAGGGGAAAGCAGAGGAGTATAAATGTGTGTGGGGCGATGAGAAGATTGCAGGCAGCTGAGTTGAGATGAGTGTAGTGTGGGTTTGGCAGAGGGAAAAGCCAGGGGCAGGTGATTGGGCACAGGTGAAGAGAATGAGCACGATCAGGAGAAACACACGCACACACACACACACCAGAGGCAAAGCCTAACCGTGACAACTTCTTTTCTATAGGGGAATATTTCTGCCTGATGTTGGCAAAAAGGTCAGGAGGTCACCTTAACATCAAGTTACATCCTCTGGGAATCCAGACATTTATAAAAAAGGATTTGTTGTCATGGACTGTGATTCAAGGAATTCTTTGAGTGGATATTCATGTGTGTCAGGGAGTGACAAATGAGAATGAGAATGAAAATCACCGCACATTACGTGACTAGTAGTTGTTCAGATATCTTACTCTGGACCAAATTTCATCCACTATCAACAACATTTGATTATTATCAATTAAATTATAAAATGTATGCTACTCTAGTGAAGTAAGCACAGGGGCAATGCTGCCATCTACATATTTATGTATCTATACATCATACAGTATTAACCATGTTGAAGAGATGCCTGATATCCTGTGGTTATAATAACATTCTCACCTGTATGCTTGAGTTTTTTCCTGTATGTGTGCATGTTTTTTTTTTACACATGTGAAGGCTCACAGTTGTGTGTCCGCTGATAGATTTTAAGTAGGACTTGAACTTGAAGCTGGCCAATTAAGGGCCAAACAACAATTTGTAAACCTCTCACCTCCATGCTCAAACTGTGATCTCAACAGGCTGAGATTAGTCCAGACCTTAACCCTTGGTGAGCCAGTAATTATCTCTGCATGTGTTTAACAAGAGGAAATAAACTTGCACGCTTTCTTTATTTCCAGGTCTAAATATTGGCAGATCGTCTCAATTCCTTCAAGCCAGCAACACCTCATAAAATCCCTCTTGTTGTACCATATGTGCAAGAGAAAGACAGCTGTGGAGCTTTCTCTTCTTGGAGAACTCTTCCTGACAAGTTAGCCCTGTCTGTGGGCTCTCGCTGAGATGAAATGATGATAGTGCCACAATGTAAATCACACGCATTGTCCTCAAGGTCACTGCAGTGGCTTTTAATAAAGTCATAAATTATTCCCTCAGGTCATTATTATAAAAGCAAAGTTTCCAAAAATTGGTCAGATCAAATGAACTTCTAGTGCAGATCTTCCGCACCCAACTACAGTGATTATATAATGTGCTGCCAAAACATGCATGAACTAATACGTATTAGTGTGCATTCATCCTGTGTGCAGTAATGAAGGGTCTGCACTGCTAACTAAATGGACTGTACTATAGTGCTTTTCTAGTCTTTCCGATCACTCAAAGCGCTTTCACACTACTTGTCATCATTCACCCATTCACACCCTGATGACACCTGCCTATCAGATTCTATCACATTCATACACCGTAGGCACAGCTACAGGAGCAATTTTGAGCAAGTGTCTTGCTCAAGGACACATCGACATGTGACTAGCGGAGCCGGGAATCGAACCGCCGATCCTGCACGACCCTGCTCGCCTCTTAGCTACAGTCGCCCACATGCTGCTTTCACTATGCTGCCTGTGTAAACAAGGTGTTAAAGTCTGCAGTAGCAAAAAGAACACATGAATGTGTCAGGTATTAGATTAATGCTCTGACTATTCTTTACACAGTTTGACAAATCCTCACACACTCATTCACCAAGTCCTTATTCCAAAACAAAAACGTTTTCTATCAGTGTCTACCAAAACAAAAGACTGATCTTTTTTTAAAGGTTTGGTTTCATGTCTCTTTCAAGACCAGAAGTTCTGGGTATGTAAGATCATACTGCACATGCAAGAAGCTCGTAATGTATCTCTAAATTAATGCTGTTGTTTCACTCTGGTGTTTGTCTTTGCAGCTTGTCTTTTTCGCTACAACATATTGTCACTGGTTCACTTCCTCTACCTGCTGCTGCTGCCGTGGTTCCTGAGTCCCAACAAGCACACAATCAGAGGTGAGATCATCGTTTGTATGTCAGATCTCTTATGGCATTTTACACTTAGTTGCTTTTCCTCAGTACAAAAAGAAACAGTGGTGAACAACCCCCTATAAAATAGGATTATGCAAGAAATAAAAACTGAATCCTAATTTTAACGAGGGGCACTGTTGTATTCACACCTCTCACCAGTGTTGATATGAGTTCAGGTTTATCCCACACAATGAGCCTGTTAATAATCCAATTGTTTATAATGAATACTAAAATGACCTCTTCAGAGCCTTCTGAGCTCTGTAAACTTTGAACAAGTCTAACCAAAACAACGGCTCCTTAACATTTCCACAACCACAGCCGGTTTGATTGCTGATATCCATAAATCATGTTTTGTTGAAAGGAGTACAATGAAATGTAACTCTGTATTATCACATTTGAAACTACTTCAGCAGTCAGTATTAATATAACTACAGGCTGGCAGTACTTATTTTCTGCCCGCCTGTATGACAGCTGCAGGACCTTGTGCTCCCACAAGGCAGTCAACAATGGGTGGTCTGTTCTTTCCCTACAGTGTAATGGAAATAAAGTTTTCCACCCAGTATTTCAAACACAGAGACAAAGATATGACATGTGTTAGTACTGACATGAGTCCAAGTTTACATCAAACAAGTCCAGCACCCTTGGTAACAGGGTTTGAGCATTGTATGTGTAAGCTGAGTGGCCTAAATTTAGCAATTTTTTGCACAATCTTTTTCTACTGTGCTTAAAATGAATATTTGCCTCATTTTATTTTTCACAAATTGGAGTGCTGGAATGTTTTCAGTCTATCTTTTGGCCACAAACCCCACAATGGAAGTGTTCCTTGGCTGACAATGTGGATATATGTGGAGTGTAAATGTGCAAATTACCGTGTGACAGAGCTCAGACAGACTAAGTAGACTCCAGTAATCAGTAGTTTTTTTCTTGGGGCACAAACATGATCCACGTAAGTACATGAACGCAAATGACGACACCTGGTCCAGCCAAACCCAGATGAACATAATCAACATAGAGTTAATCACAGCGTTTCCATGACCACAATAGTAAACAAACATGCCCTCTGTGGAGGAATGTGTAAGTATCAGCTTTCTCTTGTTGTTTCATGCTATTGTGCCCCTAGCTGTAATTCTCAGGCTGCAGCTCAGGCTTCTTGACACACTCAGAACGCAGAGACACGCAAAATTGATTTTGCGTACCGTGAAGCTTGCCTGGGTCCAGACCTTTGAATTGATTAGAACTGATTAGTCCGGCATCGTGACATGAAACAGCAGTTTCTCGATAAAGAAATCACAGCAGGTGACTAAGAATTAGCACCAGGGCGGGACTATTGCAGTTATCAAGCCATTGTTGAGCTGTTGTCAAGCCATGTCAACCGTTGTTAGCTGTGCGCTGTAACCAAAGAGTAATAAAACAGTGGAGACCGCTACATACAACACTGTTGCTGCTACGATGGCTGTTGTGAATTGATTAAAAGTACAGAAGAGCACTCTGATTTGATGCCTGGAAAGATTTATTATTTACCTCCATCTTTCTGCTACGAGATACCAAGTGCACACTCTGGCATAGCTTCTATTTTCCGCGGTTTCTTTGTTTATCACGACCCCTCTTGTGTACTCTTCTCCAGCCTTCCTTATTTATGTCCATAACCAAAAATATTAAGCTCTGACTGACACTTTGGGCTGTTGAAGACTAGTTTTGAATTTGATATGACCCCCATGATTTACAAATTGATTTTACATTTATGGCACATCTTCTCAATATTGCCCGTCATCGTAGGCTAGTTCTGTTTTTATTAACTTTCTCTTTTAACTCGCTTAAAATATAGTCAAAAAGTATGTTGTCAGGGTTGTCTTGACTCGTGGCAACATACAGTATGTCTTGTCGTCCTAAAAGCTGGATACGGTAGTTTCTAGTGATTGGTTTGCAAAAATCGAACACCCACCCCCCATGGAAATCGATTAGAGTGGTGTCAATAAAGATGGAAACGAGTGAAACGAGTTGACAGTTCTGTCTGATATCTGATAACCTCGAAGAGTCTGTGTTCATGTACTCTTTTGAACCATATTTGTGAACTTATTCTTGATTTTGCCTAGTTAAACAATAGAGATTTATTTTTTTAAGCATTTTCTACTATAACAGACACATTTTTGCATCCATTTAGGGAGGAAGCTGTGTGTGTTGTTTAAGTTCACTTATTTCCTTGTATGTGTTCACACTGCCTCTTTTGTTCTACTTTACTGTGTATAATCTGCATGTGTTGTGTAATCTTACATTATTGTCTCAACCAGTATTAACTATGGTTAACAGTTTAACCTCAAACTAGCCAATCGATTTCTCCCAAAGATAGCCCAATGCTATATCGAGACTTTCATAGATTTAGCTGGCCCAATGCTAAGATAAGAAAGGGTTATACATACTATGTATAATGGTCATACCATAGTAGATGTCTTCACCATGACCTATTGGTTTGTGGACTGCCGTTTTGAAGCCTTGAGTTTGGCATTTTGGTTGTCACTATCTTGTTTTTTGGCTGGCTCCATCTTTGCTTTTTAGGTGGAGCTAAGTACAACCGAATGCTGAATAAGACATTTTAGGCAAACAAAAGGTTACAATTAACTTTCATGAACTCAAAACAAACTGAAAAGGTTAGAGTTCTATGACAAAAACACAGATGAAAAAGACCAGACAACGCCATGGTGGCGACCTGTCAATCACATGGTAGTTCAGTATTGACTGAACCCAGAACGCAACACACAAACTCTGACGAGCTAGTCAGAGGGTTAGTGTTCTTGGGGCTGATCCAGTGGCTAATAAGACGTGAACGAGGTGCTGGCTTTGATGGCTGAGTGTGAGCAGACAAGCAGGCAGGAGACTGGAAATCCAGAACAGCAGACTGTCGGGGGGAGGTGAAGTGAGTGTTAGCTCAGGAGCAAAAATACTAAGAATTCAGAGAACATGACGTATAGAGACATTTCTATGAAAGAATGACACAAATCTATGACTATCTAGGTAACAATGGGACCTGCAAAATAACGTGTTTACTGATTAACTTCTCAACCAACTACAAGAGTAGAATGCTGCTGACATATGTATGCATAAGCAGTTATGATCTAGATGATAGTGTTTTACTAGTTTGGTCAATGTTTCTACTGTGGTCATTCATCCCAGTTCATAGATTTTTTGCCTTCCTTTCCATTCCTCCCTCCTGTCTTCTGCTCTGGTCATTAAAATGTGTAGAGATTATTTTATTTTGATAGGAGAATAGTTAAAGAGAGACAGAGGGAGGAACAGAGAGCAACGGGGAGTTCCCCTAAAGGAAAACCCACACGGCTGCCAGGACCCTGACACGTGCACACAGACACTGTCATACGCACAGACACAGACACACATGCTCATACACACACGCATAGACACACGGGGAAAATCAAGTGACTAATAGGAAGCAGAACTGTTAGGCTCTGGGGAGGATAAAGAGACAGTTTAAGTCAGAGCTAGATATTACTCAACAACTGGCATGTGTTCAAGTATTGAATTATACTACTATACATCATGCATACGTCTGTTATTCTTAGTTATCCTGTTAGGAGGGGATTGAGAGTGTTTAAGTTTGAGGATGGTGATGTCAGACCAAAGTCTGTATGGTCCTCAGAGGAGTAATCTCTATGAACTCAGTGATGCTGTGATGTTACACATTTAAAGTGTGTTTTTTTTCCAATCTCTTAAGTGATGAGGTCTGGAGTACACCAGTATATGTGACTACTTGAATATTATACATTAGCATTTATTAGCACATTTAAAAAAACGTTTTATGAAACAAAGCATATCTTCACGTGTTGGATGTTGGATGGTCTGTTCATTGCACTTTACTCAACTAAATACTACTTGCACTTGATTGTCCGGCCTTCCATCTGTTTGTCCGGTCCATTCAAGTGAGCACGATATCTCAGGAATAACCTGAGGGAATTTCCTCAAATTTGGCACAAACGTCAACTTGGATTGAAGGATGAACTGATTAGATTTTGGTGGTCAAAAAAGGTCACTCTGACCTCACGTACCTTTTATTATGCATTTACTTGTTTTAGTCTCCTAACACAGTAATGCATATTGGACATATACGCAATGGGGGCAACTGTGGTAGAGCAGGGTCGTTCTTCAATCAGAGGATTGGAGGTTCGATCACCGGCTCCGCTAGTTGATGTATCCTTGGGCAAGACACTTAACCCCAGATTGCTACCGCAGCTGTGCCTACGGTGTGTGAATGTTATATGAATGTTAGATAGTCCTGATGGGCAGGTGGCATCTTGCATGGTAGCCCCTATCATAAGTGTATGAATGGGTGAATGTAGTGTTACAGTGATTTGAGTGGTTGGAAGACTAGAAAAGCGCTATACAAGTACAGACCATTTACCATTTTACCATCAACCAGATGAAAGGCATAAAGTGGAGATTAGACCCTATGAGGAAATGATGAATTGGAGAGCCTAAGTCAGAGATGGAATGGAAAGATCTGAAATGACAGACAGAGGCAGGGTCTTGTCATTATGCTTATGCATATGCAGTGTACCTTTGTAAGTTGTGACAGGCAGAATTATCTAATAAACGATTAAATATATGAGAGAATATATCAGTGGATTCACTGTGAGAAGAGGAGGCAGGTCCCAGGTCACCTTGTTGTGAGCAGTTTCATATACTGTAGGAACTATTTTATTCCAATCAAAGTTCCCACATGAAACTGCTCACAACAAGATTTGTGGAGTATCTGCATCATGAATTCTGGCAAAGACATTGCTGTTGAAATTTTCAAATGTTTTTTTTGGCACTTTGAGCACAAAAAACCGACTGCCATATCGTCCCATTAAATTCGAGAGAAGCCAAACATCTCTCCGGCTAATATCTCCAAAACAATCTAGATTGATGAATAACAAGGAACTGGTACAATTAAGGTTTCAATGGTATAATATGTTTGTTTTTTAAATAAGTAATTCTACGCAACAAAACACTTTAGGAAAAACATGACAAATGTATGTATGTGTATTATGCACAGTAACTCAACAACACTTTAGGACACGAACACCGGACTCGTGGTTGAAATTCCTGTGTTGTTTGACCCATCCATCTCCTCTCCTGCCCACTGTCAGGCTTTCTCACTGTTTATCAGTGCGAAAGAGATCACGTCATCAGCGCTGACCATTGTATCTATAGTCATGTGGATGTGTTTACTTTGTGTGTCCATAAAGAAAAAGGATCCTAACCGTCTGTTTATTGGTATTGTTTCCTTGGTGCCAACAAGTAATATTACCACATTCCGTGCCACCACCCCATAATGCAGGTCCTGGTCATTTCATGTATTTCATGTAAGTCTCTGCACTCTGCTGTTCTGAATGTTGTTAAAGATGAAAGTGTTGTAGCCAAGCAAAACATGCTGTGTGATACCTCCATACTGTAATCTAGTTTGTTGTGTGCCATTAACTGGACCTGCAAACTCTCACAGAGATAAGACAGTTTGAGACATGAAAAGACAGTGATGAGATGAGATGGTATGTTGCCAGGTTGGGATGTAAATAAAAGATGAAAGCTGTTTATGTTGCATGTATTAACAAGTCTAAATGAGAATCAAGGCCACAGAGCAAATCTAAGCAGGAGGAAAGGTGCCTATGCTGCTCTGTGTCTGTTATTTGCGAACATGTCATCCATTAACATTTTAGAAGTTGATAGAATATGAAGACATCTTTTTGCTTTGGAAACTTTCTTTGGACTATTTAAAACAGGCAGTATTCTATATTCTATATTAAATAAACAATTACATTTATGGGAACATTTATTGCGGAGGTTTAGAGAGTCTTTAGTTTTTTGTTTAGTCAGCATACTGACATAGAGGTGAGCTTTACTACAGAGCTTTACTCGGTCAAAATCAACATCTTTTATGATGTTTCCCAATCATCTTCTGTCCTCTATCAGTGCTGCAGCCACGGTAAAGAGCCAGTTGTGGCTGTATCTGTAGCAGTCCTGTCATGTTTAACTAAATCAACATGTACATTTTCCATACATTCTAATGCCAAAAGGCCATGATTTAAATAGGTAGGCAAACCCAGCAATGATCCAGATTCCGTGTTTGATAGGGGCTTATTCGTAGGCTTATTTGTACTCTGAGCAGGTCTGTCCTGGGCGGGGTTTTTTGGACTGGTTTTCGTCACACTCCTCCCATCTTTTTTCTGAACGCATAGCTCCTCCTCATGGATGCCAACACAAAGTGATTGATGGTTCAGCAGTGAACATGAACAGTGAAGGAAGTTAACATGAGAACAGGATTTTCTAGGTGCTCTGGCTATTTTCATACTGACATTCAAATAGAATGGGTGTTTGTTGGTTTCTGAAAGTTATAAAAAATTGAAATTTGAAAGGATTCTTTTATTGCTTTGTCTAAATACCTTTTGAGTTTATCCATATTTAGTTCTTGAAGTTGCATGAGTGGATTGCTCCCTCCAGGTGGGGACGGAGTGCCTACCTCAAGCGAAGGAGTTCAAGTATCTCGGGGTCTTGTTCACGAGTGACGGTAAGATGGAGCGGGAGATCGACAGACGGATCGGTGCAGCTGCAGCAGTAAAGCAGGCGCTGCACCGGACCGTCTTGGTGAAGAGGGAGCTGAGCCGGAAGGCAAAACTCTCAATTTACCACTCGGTCTACGTTCCTACCCTCACCTATGGTCACGAACTCTGGGTCGTGACCGAAAGGACGAGGTCGCGGCTACAAGCGGCCGAAATGAGTTTCCTCCGTAGGGTGACCGGGCTCAGCCTTAGAGATAGGGTAAGGAGCTCGGTCATCAGGAGGGAGCTTGGAGTAGAGCCGCTACTCCTTTGCGTCGAAAGGAGTCAGCTGAGGTGGTTCGGGCATCTAATTAGGATGCCTCCTGGACGCCTCCCACTGGAGGTTTTCCGGGCACGTCCAACTGGGAAGAGACCCCGGGGAAGACCCAGAACACGCTGGAGAGATTACATCTCCCAGCTGGCCTGGGAACGCCTCGGGATCCCCCAGAATGAGCTGGAACATGTTGCCGGTGAGAGGGAGGTCTGGGTCGGCCTGCTTGACCTGCTGCCACCGCGACCCGACCCCGGATAAGCGGTGGAAAATGGATGGATGGATGGAAGTTGCATGAGTGAGAATAGCAAGAAGGTTTTTGTTTCTAACCTGCCGCCCAGCTGGGTTTGTTGTGTGTGGTGTTTACATGTTCTTCCTGTGTTTGTCTTGATTTCCTCCAGGTGCACTCACAGTCCAATCAAACCTAAACATATTTCCAGCAAGAAGTTAGGAGGTTTCAAATGCTAGTTTTACCTCTAGTGTGAGTCTCAAGAATGATTTTGAGAAATATTGTTCCATTAAGGAAATGGCTTGAGAAGACGTATGTTTCGAGCAGTGTTTGGTTTGAAAAATGTCTTATGATAATCAGCTGTGCCAGTTGCCACTTTCGCTTTGCGGCTCAGCTCCATTAGGCTCTGCCTGCCTCACTAAATTCTGGGTCGGACAAACAGGGATGTCCCAGATGCTATGTCCATGTTTTTCTACAGTCTGTGGTCACATCTCTCCTGCCCCCTCCTTTCTCAAAAAGAAAAAAAAGTAAATGACAAGTTTGCGGAGAAAGAGACATGACTACAACAAAAAAGGCTAAAGACCTATATATGATACCTTCTGAGTAAATCAGGAAATCCATGCAACCCACCAGTTAAGCTGCTGTACATTGTAGTGACATTGAGAGTTCATCTTGGTCAGTGGGCGAGCACGTGACTAATGTGAAATTTAAGGAAGCTGGTAGAAGTTAATTGGAGTAGTAAGAGTTCAAATTGAAAGATATGGAAGAAATTATAACTTTTTAGGGTTTTGCTTGGTGTAGTTTATTAATTATTTTACCTAGCTTTGTTTTTTTAACACTCAATGGCTGACTCAGGCAGGAAAAGGATTTGTATGAACGGTGTTCCTGGCTGACAGCGAGTGGATCTACAGATTAACTAACACGCTTTCGCCGGTCGCGCCGGCCGGCTTTCGCGTGGACCTTAGCTGGGCCTCAGCTGTTTTTTGTTATTGTTCCGGGTTCAAAAGGTCACACATCCCGTTGTTTGTTACGTGAGCGCAGTCCACCGAAAACATTATATTTCCCACAATTTAAGCTTCTGCATTTTCCAAATGCACTAGTATTATTCAAACGTATTGTTTGGTTAGTAAGCCTCGTACAAATAACCGTAGCTCAGTAGGACAGCATAGAAGGCCCAGGTATAAAATGCACGGCCTGCCACTGATGCTAAGTATGATTTGTCTGTATTTGACTCTGTATTTATGTGACATTTTACTGTACATTGAGGTCTGTTTCATCTCCATCCTCTGTCTTTCTTGTCTCTTTGTCTTCCAGGTCACACGGGACAGTTTATTAGAGTGGTTTTCTGTACCAGTCTACTATTTGTACTGGCTCATATCTGCTTCCAGACAGTACTATACACATATCCTCCTCTCAACATCGCCATAGGTGATAACTGTTCACAATGGGACACCATAACCAGACATATAGGACTGTCCAGGTATGTAACTAGTGAAGCACCAGTTATACGTGCCACTGTCATTGTCAAGACAACAGTCTGATATGCTACGAATTAGATATGCCCACATATTTCAAGTAATATGAGACAGGAGACAGGAGCAGATTCATTTTATCTGCCACCACAGGAAGAAGACATGTAGAATATTTTAGGAAATATCAAAATATATAATTTTTCAGTTGCACCTACCTGCAGGTGTTTGGAAATGGGAACATCTTTGACCTCCCTTAACATCTACATATGCATGTCTGTGTCTCATAGGGTTCCCTTGGATGATCCTTGGAGTGTGTTACGCCTTCTGTGTCCTGACATGGGTGTGTGTGTGGTTGCCTTGATAACAATCGTCCTCTGCAGAAGATTGGTCAGGAACAGAGAAATGGTGGCTGCTGCCAACATTACATCGGTGAGTCATGTGTATGTACAGTATGCAAGATTGTGATACAGTATGGACCCAGGGGTTGCTGTGTTGTTGGGTTAAAAAAGTCAAAGTTGATACAGTGTTTGATTAATTATATGGAGGTGCTGTTTTATGAAGCAATTTAACTGGATGATTACGGTAGTAAGCCTCCTTTACTTAAGTAAGGTTTTATGGAGCAGGTTTGCACGTAACAGTGCCTCATCAAGGTGCCAGTAACTAATTAAACAAGCCTGAGTCCTGGGCAGGCCTTAATTGCATTAACACGTTCTTGATTGAAGCTCATGTTGATTAGTAACTTATAGAACTGGCTTAGCATTAGGCCCAGAGTTTAGTTTTCCATCTAAAGCCACTTTCCCACTGGATAAACCCCCTGGCAAAAAACACTATCAACCTCTGACATCTGGCTTTTGTGTTTAGTAGGAAAGGTTACAATCGGTATATATTCATGGGACAAATTTCTCTGCAGTAGCCATGCTGTTTATCGGCCATAGCTTCATTCTGCAGTGGTGGAAACAAAACACCCGGTTGAACATGCTAATTTTGTTTATCTTAGAAAGAGAAGAAGGAAATACAAAAGGAATAATGTAAGGGGAAAGGAAGATGATTGCTGTATTCAATATGTGATATTCAATTTAAAATTTACAAACTAACAAACTCTGTCCGTAAGATAAAGTAAAACATAATTTGGATTATATTGAAGTGTACTGGAGAAAAAGAAGAAAATCTCAAAAATTAATTTTATTCAAGTAATGCAAAAGCAAAACTGTAGTTCAATAACTGAACCTGGTTACTTTCTCATTCTGTAAAATTGGTTTTGTCATGGTAAATCTCTAGGGCAGTGTGATATTTCACATTTGATTTATTATTATGATATAAGTGTACGTTTTTGTTTTGTTTTTTGAAGTTCACAAACAGGAGTACACAGCAGGATTCACCTCTGATCCAAGTGTCATTTGTTTCACTTCTCATTGTATTGACCAGCTCTAAGGCTTGCCTCCATGTTGGGAACACTGGCCCTTGGTAAACTTTGAGACACAACAGGCATAGTTGGCCTGATGTTAGCATGTAATGGAAAATCCAAAAACTGGTATCTGTGGTTTCTCACAGACCTCAGGATGGATATGGGCTAGGAGACCTAATACATTTACAGTAGTGGGTTTTTGTAGTCTTTAATAATTGTCTCTAATTATTTACATTTTTCTTGTATTTGGTCTTGTTCGGTGTGTGTTACATGTTTCTTGGCATATGTCTTTGAAGTGCTTTAACTATATCTTCATCTTAAATTAATGACTTTGTTTGTTTAAGATGGTCCCAGAAACGGTTAGTTTGTTGATTTTTCAACTAACTTTATCTTGTTTTTGAGCTGGTGCGCTCATTTAATTAACTGTTTATTAAGTGTGTACCTTAGTGCAGTGATTCTCAACTGGTGGGTTGCGATCCAAAAGTGGATGGCAGAGCCGTTTTCAGTGGGTCGCGGGCCTTTGACTGACACAAAAAAAAAAAAAAAAAAGTGATTTTATTTTGAAAGGCATTTTTTATGCAGCGGAATTATTCCAGCATTTACGGCACTTGTTCAGCGGTGCAGGAAAAACACCGACCAATGCGTTGTGAATCACATCACGTGATGCAGCTCAGCCAATCAAATATGGGTATTCTGACAAGTTTCCTGATTTGAGTGAGATGTACACACACCGTGACACACACAAGGAGGAGAGACCAGGATATAGAGAGTAGAGCAGGACCTATTGAGGTGTGAGTTGTGAAAGTCAAATCATAGAATGATTTCCAAACGAGAAGAATGGCCAGAGAGACTAGAGTCATCAGACTCTGACTGGACAGACATGAGTCTGGGAAGAATTCACCTATATGTATAGGTGAATTCTTCCCACACTACTTTCTCTTTTTAGAAGATGAGAAAAATATAATGTTGTGGCTTTGTCACTTCACGCTGAATGAACTGAATTTAAAGCTAATAAGTGAAAATAATTTTTCTAAAATGAATTTTGTTACGTAATTAATTTTTTAATCCAGCCATTATTTTATGTCACTAATATATGACATATATGTATATATGTGTATATATATATGTATATATATATGTGTGTATGTATATATGTATATATATATGTGTGTATGTATATATATATAT
>NW_022280161.1:538986-544990 GCF_004355925.1 Anarrhichthys ocellatus | reverse complement strand
CTAACGAGTAGTAACTACCTTAATAAATCATGAATTAATCATGAATTGCAGTATTAATATGCATTTATTAAATTAAAGCATATATTAACATAGTCCCTAACCATTATATATATATAAATGCATGAATAATGTACATCTAAATAAGTTATTAATCATTTGCTAACACTTTATAAATTATCTTATTAATCATCTACAACTCCTTAATAATTGGTTTGTAAAATATATAATACTTCATTTACAAATGGGGAATCCATCATTTATAAAGTATGAAAGCACAATAATGAAACACATAATAGACGGGCTTATTAATCAAGAATAAAACATTTATAACTGTTGTTATGAACTGCATACTAATGAATTATTAATGTAGGAACAATGCTTTATAAATGATGAATTAAGTGTTTACTCATACTTAACTAATGCTTCATAGTGTGTAGTTATTATAAAGTGCTACCGAAAAATGGAGGGAACACCACAAAGACAGGAACACACAAGATGCAGGGAATCTAAAAATATAACCAGAAACAAACTAAACCAAGATCATGACAGAATTTGGCCAATAAAGCAGACTCTCCTTCTAATTAGTGGGTTGACTGGTATTTTAATAGCTCCACTTGAGTGCTAACTTAAACAACTGACTCCACCTTCACCTACTCCTATTCCAGCTGCCTTACATACTTCTGTTCATAACAGTATAAATAAGCATTTCTTCAACATGTCATTCATTAACTAACTGCCTCCTGTTGTCTTTGTCCCCAACCCTTCTCACTCTTTAACTTTTTATTTCTTTATGTCTGTTCCTGTCTAGACTCTTTGGTCTGAAGGACATCATCATACCAGGAAACTGCTCCTCACCCTATGACCTAAACCTTAATGCTGATCATGATTGGCCAGTTTACGTCAACCCAGGAATACTGTTCCTCCTCTATATTACCATAGCAACAGTTCTCAAGACAGGATACCATGGAACACCTAACCAGGTATCTGCTACTTCTTCATCACTGGTACTGACTGAAATGTGTTATGTATTACAAAGAAAAAAACAAGTTGGCATTGGATATGTGGATGGGTTCATAATTGCACGACGGGCGAGACAGCGCTGATCTTTGGCAACAGAGAAAATCTCCTCTGGATGGTTAGCTGTTGTGCTTAGCGAGTTAAGATCGCATCACTTACTCTTTCTTTACTTGTTCTTTGATCACAATTATTAATTTAAATCAAGTTTTTTTGCTAATTGTCAACTATTTCAGTACATATCCATGCATGGCTGCATATGTTTAGACAACATTTAACATCTAAGGACTCTGACTTTATTTGGTAAATAAGAAAGATTCTCAAAGTGAGTGTAAAAGTAGTACCGTTTTGGTCTTGGTACCATAACTTAGACATAGTAATGACCCTAATATTGAAGCAATTCTTATTTCACTAAATAATAACATAAATTATTTTGTATTATAATTTTTACACCTTTTTACATCTCTGACACTCCTTGCACTACGGTACTGGTGAGCAGATACAATTAGATGTGAATGCAATTACAGTTTTCTGCTTTTTCCACTGTTGTTGCTCTTTTGGTTTTAAACACCAGATGATCAGTGCGGGAGATAGTAAGCACAAGCACTTTTACAACTTTTTAACTTTTCCACAATGATTGTAGCGCATTTTTTAATGTTTCTTATCAGATGCTGTATTTGTGTGTTCAGCAGGTTAAGGAGGAGCAGCAGAAGGAGAAAATAGAAGAGGAGGAGATGATGGAGTTAAGGTCATGGAATCAACAGCAAAATGAATATGAAGATGACACACAGGTAAATATTAATTTCTCTGTGTAGTTAAGTAATTAAAATTTGACCATTTTAAGAAACTAATGAAAGTATGGACGAATCGCTTCATATTCAACACCTGAGTTATATCAAGTGGAATGAAATCATGAGAAAAAGTCTCATTCTTTAATACAACAGTATTCACATATCCACTAAAATGTGTTTGCGTACTTGTCTGTTTCAGCTAATACTGTCTATGGGCACAGAAAGCAGCAGAGGAGGAACTATGGCTGGAGAGAGTGAGCCAGATCTGGGTATCAAAGGCTCAATTTTTCTCAGAAATCATCTATGTAACTAAAACATAACAGTGTATGTCATTATATTATTACAACAGTGGCAAATCTATTCAGGATTTAGATGATTATAAATTAATTTGACAATTTGGAGGAAGTAATTTTCATCAGGTTTGACAATATCAAAATGGAAAGACGCTTCTCAAGGAAATCATATTGCTATCTGAATGGGGTAGAGCGACACGATGTGAACACACAGCACCACAAATCTGCAGCCGATGTGGGTTCATATGTAATATGAGCAGTGCTGATAGAAATTAATAATAAATAGTATTGAAGAAGCCATATCTCACGGACAACAGTGCAACATTATGTAAGAATAATATGTCACTTACAAGAATGTTCGTTTAGAGCTGAATTTCTTTTAAGAAAATAGGGCCAGGCTGTTGCAAATTAAAGAGAACTCTGCTGTAAATGGAATATTTTTAAACGTGGCATTGATTGATGCTGTGTACATATTTCTATTGTGAAGTTATCTGAAACGAGAGGGAGAGGTGAGTGACAAAATAAAACAGGAAACCCAAAGATAACATCAATGTGAATACAGGGAAAACATAACTTAGTGAACTTGCAAGGTGTTACAGTATTCACTAAAGTTGATTGCTTCGATCTGGGAAGACAGTGACATCACTAAAGAAGAGGTCTGACAGGTCAAGAAACAGAGCAGTCAGCCGATCAGTCAGGTTGGAAAGAAAGCTCCCAGATTAGTCAAACTTCTGTAGAAGAGAAAACAAAAACAAACATTTTACCTAAAAATATTACCTAAACTGTCTGCTGTAAACATCCAATCCCAGTTTACAGACTCATTGAAGTGCACACAGTTTTCCTGTTCAATGAGGAATTAGCAGAATGTGGTGTGCTCACTTTCAGTTTTACCCCTAAAAAAAGCAGTTTATATGATCTGGATAAATGGTTTGGTTCCATGTTTGACTGCTCCTCTTTTCTTGACCCATTATTAACGATTAACTGTGTAAGTACAATGTTATCATCACTGATAGAGATGATGACCAAAACTATAAAAATAACAGCCAAGCTGTAATAAATTTGAAATATCCTTTTTTTATAGACTATTTCAACAGCCTAAATTATTTCTCAGATATGATGATACATGATGTTATCTTGATCTTTCTCAGCTGGTTTTTCTTATTATATGTAGTGTTCTACATACTGAGATGATTGTTGTTTTTGGCAGGTGCTAGTGGCGCCCCCAGTGGCCCCCAACAGAGTGAAAGCCCGTTTTTCCTGCTGGGAAAGGTGGTCATGCAGCAGAGCTATGTCTGTGCTCTCATAGCCATGATGGTAACTATTAATATAAACCATGATTTTATACATTTATAAATTGATGTCATCTTTTATAAAAGGCCAATGCAGTATACTTTGCTGTCTACTCAATGAACACAATTAATAATTCAATTAGTTAAAGTTACTGTGAGGAACTTTTAACTGGTTATAAAACAATATTGATTTAATACTGATGCCTCTGTATGACATTCATAAGTAAATATGACCATCAGCGAGAAAATTGTCTATTTCTATATAGTTCTTCTTAATGCCTGTCATCGGTGTCACCGGGTCGGTTTCTGTGCGAAATCAGTTGAAATTAAGCAGCTTCAAAGAAACTCCTTAAGCTTAGACCCTAGCAAGGCCTCCAGTCCAGTAGCAACCAGCCCACCGTGGAAGGATCCTGATCCGGTTTCACTGCAGCCTTCAACCTGCAGTCGGAAGTCAGAAGAGAGCTCAGCGCCCTGCAGAAGCGTCTCCTCCTTCGGCCAGGAGCTGAGCATCGCCTCGCCGCTCGGCTGGGAGCCAACGCCAACATCACGCTACTGGAGACCCAGGCCGTATTGCTGGACTTGCTGAAGAGTAGAGAGCCACGGGAGAACCAGAACCAGGACTGAGTGGAGCAGACCACTGCTGCTGTAAAATGTTGGAACAGTTCCATGTCTGGTGCTCAGAAACACTAACACTTGTCCACAGGGACAGCCTAAATCAACACAAAATGAAAGTTACTTGTAGTAACTTTAATATCACAGACTGGTTTTGGCACCTTTGTCTCTTCATGCTGATAGTGACTGCGACCCGCATACAACAGCAACACAAAATGGCTTCCACATCTTTCTTATATGCTGTTTCCATGTTGTTCAGGTTTGGAGCATCACATACCACAGCTGGCTGACCTTTGTGCTGCTGTTGTGGGCGTGTCTCATCTGGATGCTGCGTGCCAGGTACCTGTAGCGCTGACTGAACAAATCAGGATTGATTACCTTCAAATGCTACAGTTTTTATTGATGCTTGGTGATTGTATTAATTGACTCCTATGATATTGCTTGTGTTGGATCAGGGTTTGGTCTTGTTAGACTAAACAAATACACATCTTAAGTTTTAAAGTGATTTCAACATACTGTAGTTGGATAGATTTTTGCTGTGCACTGCCGATAGTTTGCTGTCTCATTTTGCAGACGACATGCAGCCACATTGTGCTCTCCATTCATCCTGCTTTATGGCCTGGCTCTGTGCTGTCTGCAGTATGTCTGGGCCATGGAGCTCCAGCCTGAACTGCCCACCACTGTGGGCACCATGAGTCTCAGACAACTGGGACTAGACAGAGCCCACCACCCCTGTTTGAGACTGGGAGCTATGGTAAGATGAGAGAATAGATACTGGGGGACTTGATGATGAAGTTAAAGTTGTGATCTATTATGAGCTCCCGTATATTTTTATTCTCCACACAGCACTATGAACTCAGTTAGTACAGCATGTGTCTTGTTGACAAAATATCACGAGTTCAACTCCTGGCTGTGCCAGATTAAATGCTGTATAACAGCCAAAGTCAGTGCTCCTTCACACAGCACCAGCCCTGGATCTGATAAACTCTCACAATCTATAATCTCACATTTGGAGTAAGTGTACTTTCCTTAATGATATTCCAAGTTTAGCAACAGAGAACACACCTCTGCACTCTATTCCTTGACATAAACAGCCCGGCATCAAGTTTTGTGGGGCAGTTCATTTAAATCAACTCAGCTGTGACTTGGCTCTTTTACATCATCAGTACTGCAAACTTTTGTTCTTCGTCATTGCAGTTGTGCTCATTAACAGAGCCCGGGACCCCCACTGACTCTGTCATCCCCAGGACAAATTCCTACCGGTCACTCCCCTATTACATTCAACACTTTTACACTACACCTACATCTCACTTGTTTATAGTCCTGTTATCTGTTCGTTTGTGCACTTTATTTTATATTTCACATTATTTTATATCTTACTTTATTTTATATCTCTCTGTAAATTTTAATATGTTTCTATTTGAACTGATTGTTGTTGATTGTTAAATGTTTGCACCTCCCGTCACGTCAAATTCCTGGTATGTTCAACATACCATGGCAATAAACGGTTCTGATATCCTGATATCTGATATCTGATATCTGATAATTTGCATTGGTTTAATAAATATGCCCAAAATAGTTCTATTGATTTCAGCAGCTGAATAAAGGGATGGGTCATTTTTAGAGATTTCTTTCTTGAATTTTCAAAAACCCAGTGAACTGAATTATTGCTTTTGATTTTTTTCCATCTTTCTGTCTCTCTCTCTCTCTCTCTCTCTCTCTCTCTCTCTCTCTCTCTCTCTCTCTTTCTCTCTCTCTCTCTCTCTCTCTCTCTCTCTCTCTCTCTCTCTCTCTCTCTCTCTCTCTCTCTCTCTCTCTCTCTCTCTCTCTCTCCAGCTCCTGTTTACTTTGACCTTCTGGCTTTTAGTACGTCAGTCAGTGAAGGAAAACTTCAGCAGGAAGAGGAAAATTACTACACCACTACAGGAGGTCACTACAGGAGGTCAGATATCTTTTACACACACACACACACACACACACACACACACACACACACACACACACA